>NC_088399.1:70063712-70138712 GCF_034236695.1 Oncorhynchus nerka | reverse complement strand
ATAATCTCCCTCGATCTGGGTCTCCACGCAAGATCTCACCCCGTGGGGTCAAAATGATCACAAGAACGGTGAGCAAAAATCCCAGAACCACACGGGGGGACCTAGTGAATGACCTGCAGAGAGCTGGGACCAAAGTAATAAAGCCTACCATCAGTAACACACTACGCCACCAGGGACTCAAATTCTGCAGTGCCAGACGTGTTCCCCTGCTTAAGCCAGTACATGTCCAGGCCCGTCTGAAGTTTGCTAGAGAGCATTTGGATGATCCAGAAGAAGATTGGGAGAATGTCATATGGTCAGATGAAACCAAAATATAACTTTTTGGTAAAAACCCAACTTGTCGTGTTTCGAGGACAAAGAATGCTGAGTTGCATCCAAAGAACACCATACCTACTGTGAAGCATGGGGGTGGAAACATCATGCTTTGGGGCTGTTTTTCTGCAAAGGGACCAGGACGACTGATCCGTGTAAAGGAAAGAATGAATGGGGCCATGTATCGTGAGATTTTGAGTGAAAACCTCCTTCCATCAGCAAGGGCATTGAAGATGAAACGTGGCTGGGTCTTTCAGCATGACAATGATCCCAAACACACCGCCCGGGCAACGAAGGACTGGCTTCGTAAGAAGCATTTCAAGGTCCTGGAATGGCCTAGCCAGTCTCCAGATCTCAACCCCATAGATAATCTTTGGAGGGAGTTGAAAGTCTGTGTTGCCCAGCAACAGCCCCAAAACATCACTGCTCTAGAGGAGATCTGCATGGAGGAATGGGCCAAAATACCAGCAACAGTGTGTAAAAACCTTGTTAAGACTTACAGAAAACGTTTGACCTCTGTCATTGCCAACAAAGGGTATATAACAAAGTATTGAGATAAACTTTTGTTATTGACAAAATAGTTATTTTCCACCATAATTTGCAAATAAATACATAAAAAATCTTACAATGTGATTTTCTGGATTTTTTCTTCTCATTTTGTCTGTCATAGTCACAGTGCACCTATGATGAAAATTACAGGCCTCGTCTTTTTAAGTGGGAGAACATGCTCTCAGGCACCATGCCATAATCTCCCATAAGTGTTAAATAGGGTTGAGATTTGGTGACAGATGGCCGTGGCATATTGTACATATAATTTTCATTCTCATCAAACCATCCACTTGTGCCCTGTGGATGGGGGCATAGCCATGGTAGCCAAAATAATGGCCAAGATAACGTCCTGCCCAGTATTTGTATACATGACCCCCCCCCCACTCCCACATGATGGGATGTTAATTGCTAAATTAACTTAGATACTAAACCTGTGTGGAAGCACCTGCTTTCAATATACTTTGTGTAATTTAATGGTGTTTACATTATTTTGTCAGTTACCTGTGTATGTGTATATACAGTACCAGTCAAAAGTTTGGACACATACTCATTCCAGGTTTTTTCTTTATTTGTACTATTTTCTACATTTTAGAATAATAGTGAAGACATCAAAACTATGAAATGACACATATGGAATCATGTAGTAAACAAAAAAGTGTTAAACATTCTTCAAAGTAGCCTTGATGACAGCATTGCACACTCTTGGCATTCTCTCAACCAGCTTCATGAGGTAGTCACCTGGAATGTACCTAGAAGGCCAGCATCTCGGAGTCGCCTCTTCAGTGTTGACGTTGAGACTGGTGTTTTGCGGGTACTATTTCATGAAGCTGCTAGTTGAGGAATTGTGAGGCGTCTGTTTATCAAACTAGACACTAATGTACTTGTCCTCTTGCTCAGTTGTGCACCAGGGCCTCCCACTCCTCTTTCTGTTCTGATTAGAGCCATTTTGCGCTGTTCTGTGAAGGGAGTAGTACACAGCGTTGTATGAGATCTTCAGGTTCTTGGCAATTTCTCGCATGGCATTGCCGTTTCTGGCCATTTTGAGACTGTAATCTAGTCTAAAGAAGGACAGTTTTATTGCTTCTTTAATCAAAACAAGTTTTCAGCTGTGTGAACATAATTGTAAAAGGGTTTTCTAATGATTAATTAGCCTTTCAAAATGATAAACTTGGATTAGCTAACACAATGTGCCATTGGAACACAAGATTGATGGTTGCTGATAATGGGCCTCTGAACGCCTATGTAGATATTCCTTTAAAAAATCTGCAGTTTCCAGCTACAATCGTCATTTACAACATTAACAATGCCTGCACTGTATTTCTGATCAATTTTGTTGTTTGAATGTCCTCTTTAAAAAACAAGGACATTTCTAACTGACCCCAAAGTTTTGAATGGTAGTGTAAACAGTTGAAGTCAGAAGTTTACATACACCTTAGCCAAATACATTTAAACCCAGTTTTTCAATTCCTGACATTTAATCCTAGTAAAAATACCCTGTCTTAGGTCAGTTAGGATCACCACATTATTTTAAGAATGTGAAATGTCAGAATAATGGTAGAGAGAGTGATTTATTTCAGCTTTTATTTCTTTCATCACACTCCCAGTGGGTCAGAAGTTTACATACACTCAATTAGTATTTGGTAGCATGGCCTTTAAATTGTTTAACTTGGGTCAAACGTTTTGGGTAGCCTTCCACAGGCTTCCCACAATAAGTTGGGTGAATTTTGGCCCATTTCTCCTGACAGAGCTGGGGTAACTGAGTCAGGTTTGTAGGCCTCCTTGCTCGCACACACCTTTTCAGTTCTGCCCACACATTTTCTATAGGATTGAGGTCAGAGCTTTGTGGTGGCCACTCCAATACCTTGACTTCGTTGTCCTTAAGCCATTTTGCCACAACTTTGGATGTATGCTTTGGGTCATTGTCCATTTGGAAGCCCCATTTGCGATTTATCAATACATTTGATTGATGTCTTGAGATGTTGCTTCAATATATCTACATAATTTCCCCCTCATGATGCCATCTATTTTGTGAAGTGCACCAGTCCCTCCTGTAGCAAAGCACCCCGACAACATAATGATGGTCATTATGACCAAACAGTTCTGTTTTTGGTTCATCAGACCAGAGGACATTTCTACAAAAAGTACGATCTTTGTCCTCATGTGCAGTTGCAAACCGTAGTCTGGCTTTTTTATGGTGGTTTTGGAGCAGTGGGTTATTCTTTGCTGAGCGGCCTTTCATATTATGTCGATATAGGACTCATTTTACTGTGGATATAGATACTTTTGTACCTGTTTCCCCCAGCATCTTCACAAGGTCCTTTGCTGTTGTTCTGGGATTGATTTGCTCTTTTCACCAAAGTACTCTCTAGGAGACAGAACGCGTCTCCTTCCTGAGCGGTATGATGGCTGCGTGGTCCCATGGTGTTTATACTTGCATACTATTGTTTGTACAGATGAACGTGGTACCTTCAGGCGTTTGGAAATTGCTCCCAAGGATGAACCAGACCTGTGAAGGTCTACAATTTTATTTTATTTTTTCCCCCATGATGTCAAGCAAAGAGGCACTGAGTTTGAAGGTAGGCCTTGAAATACATCCACAGGTACACCTCCAATTGACTCAAATGATGTCAAGTAGCCTATCAGAAGCTTCTAAAGCCATGACGCAATTTTCTGTAGTTTTCAAAGCTGTTTCAAGGCACAGTCAACTTAGTGTATGTAAACTTCTGACCCACTGGAATTGTGATACAGTGAATTATATAAGTGAAATAATCTGTCTGTAAACAATTGTTGGAAAGTGACTTGTGTCATGCACAAAGTAGATGTCCTAACCGACTTGCCAAAACTATAGTTTGTTAACAACAAATTTGTGGAGTGGTTGAAAAACTAGTTTTAATGACTCCAACCTACGTGTATGTAAACTTCCGACTTCAACTGTATATATATATTTATTTTTATTTATTTAACCTTTATTTAACTAGACAAGTCAGTTAAGAACAAATTCTTATTTTCAAAGATGGCCTTCCCTGGCCAAACCCTAACCCAGATGACGCTGGGCCAATTATGTGCCGCCCTATGGGACTCCCAACATGGCCGTTTGTGACACAGCCTGGAATTGAATCAGGGTCTGTAGTGACGCCTCTTGCACTGACATGTAGCTCCTGCACCACTCGGGAGCCCATATACAAACGTATGAGGACACCTCTTCAAATTAGTGGATTCGGCTATTTCAGCTACACCCGTTGCTGACAGGTGCATATCGAGCACACAGCCGTGCATTCTCCATAGACAAACATTGGCAGTAGAATGGTCTTACTGAAGAGCTCAGTGACTTCCAATATGGCACATTCATAGGATGCCACCTTTCCAACAAGTCAGTTCGTCAAATTTCTGCCTTGCTAGAGCGGCACCAGTCAACTGTAAGTGCTGTTATTGTGAAGTGGAAATGTCTAGGAGACACAACGGCTCATCCACAAAGTGGTATGTCACACAAGCTCACAGGGCCTGTTAATGCTGAAGCACCTAGCGCTTAAAAACGCTTGTCCTCGGTTGCAACACTCACTACCAAGTTCCAAACTTTTTCTGGAAGCAACGTCAGCACAAGAACTGTTAGTTGGGAGCTTCATGAAATGGGTTTCCATGGCCAAGCAGACGCACACAAGCTTAAGATCACCACGCGCAATGCCAAGCGTCGTCTGAAGTGGTGTATAGCTTGTCGCCATTGGACTCTGGAGCAGTGAAAATGCGTTCTCTGGAGTAATGAATCACGCTTCAATATCTGGCAGTCCGACGGACAAATCTGAGTTTGGCAGATGCCAGGACAACGCTACCTGTCCTAATGCATAGTGCCAACTGTAAAGTTTTGTGGAGGAGGAATAATGGTTTGTGGCTGTTTTTCATGATTTTTGGCTAAGCCCCTTAGTACCAGTGAAGGGAAATCTTAACACTACAGCATACAATGACATTGAAGACGATTTTGTGCTTCCAACTTTGTGGCAACAGTTTTGGGAAAGCCCTTTCCTTTTTCAGCATGACAATGCCCCCGTGCACAAAGCGATGTCCATACAGAAATGATTTGTCAAGATCAGTGTGGAAGTTGTTGACTGGCCTGCACAGAGCCCTGACCTCAACCCCATTGAACACCTTTGGGATGAGTTGGAATGCTGACTGTGAGCCAGGCCTAATCGCCCAACATCAGTGCCTGACTTCGCAAATGCTCTTTTGGCTGAAAGAAAGTCCCCGCAGCAATGTTCTGACATCTAGAGGAAAGCTTTCCCAGAAGAGTGGAGTCTGTTATAGCAGCAAAGATGAACAAACTCCATATTTATGCCCATGATTTTGAAATGAGATGTTCGACAGGCATTTGATCATGTTGTGTATGTGTGAAATAGTCAGGGATCCGTTCATGACAGAAACCTGTTGGATCCGTACCGGTATTGCGTACAGCAGCTGGGGTCTGTTATGTGACATTCTGTCAGACACACATGCGCACAAACACACACGCGCACAGATGTTCCATGCTATCAGGACATGGTTCAGTCTTCAGTCTAAGCCTTTTGTTGATAGCCCAGCCTATCTGCTCTGCTTGCATAAATGCAGGCAGTGTACTGTTCCCCACAGGCTCACACACACACACACACACATCACGCACTCTAAAAATAGCAACACATTGGCAGGACTCTAAATCCACCCAGCCCAAACGTAATGAAGCACATTTCATTTGATGTAGGAGGGCTGTAGACGTATTGTCATTGTTGTGCCAGAGGAGGAATTGTCACATATTGATCTTGGATCCTGAGGATTGACCAGCCGTTGATCTGCTTCTCCTCGTTCTCGCTGCCGCCACCTTCTACCCAGTGATGATGATGGTTCTATCCTGTGATGATGATGGTTCTATCCTGTGATGATGATGGTTCTATCCTGTGATGATGATGGTTCTATCCTGTGATGATGGTAGCCATTTTGACCACTACCACACCTAAAAAACAGACACCAACCCCCACAGTACTAGGCTAGCTAGGCCACCTGTGGTTGCTTTTTCAGATGAGACTATCTGAATTAGTGATGCACCAATATGACATTTTTGGTCGATATCCAATATTATCCTTGCCAAAAAAAACGATACCGATATTAACAATTTTAGCGGACTTTTAAGCATTCTAGTACAGTTAAATAGTTGAAATACACACACATTCTGACCAAAAGGTAATTTTGTTGGCATTTACATATTACCAGTAAAACATAATCAAAACCAATTTCTTTCACTTATTTACTGTGCTGTTTCATTGTTCATTTGTTCAGTCTCAAACAGGATTTCATCATACATGTCAAGCTGTGAAGTTTCAGCTCTGTCTGTCCGTGGCTTCACTTCCTCAGTGTCTGTTTCCGTTTGTCCAGCTGTGTCTAACATTTCACGTAAACCCTGTTTCTTGTCTGCATCGAAGTAGCGGTCCTTGTACCCACCGTCGAGCGTGGTGACGACACAGTAAAGAGAGACTTCCTGTTAAAGAAGTAGCGGTCCTTGTACCCACCATCGAGCGTGGTGGCGACACAGTAAAGAGAGACTTCCTGTTAAAGAAGTAGAGGTCCTTGTACCCACCATCGAGCGTGGTGACGACACAGTAAAGAGAGACTGCCTGTTAAAGAAGTAGCGGTCCTTGTACCCACCATCGAGCGTGGTGACGACACAGTAAAGAGAGACTGCCTGTTAAAGAAGTAGCGGTCCTTGTACCCACCATCGAGCGTGGTGGCGACACAGTAAAGAGAGACCGCCTGTTAAAGAAGTAGCGGTCCTTGTACCCACCATCGAGCGTGGTGACGACACAGTAAAGAGAGACTTCCTGTTAAAGAAGTAGCGGTCCTTGTACCCACCATCGAGCGTGGTGGCGACACAGTAAAGAGAGACTGCCTGTTAAAGAAGTAGCGGCCCTTGTACCCACCTTCGAGCGTGGTGACGACACAGTAAAGAGAGACTGCCTGTTAAAGAAGTAGCGGTCCTTGTACCCACCATCGAGCCTGGTGGCGACACAGTAAAGAGAGACTGCCTGTTAAAGAAGTAGCGGTCCTTGTACCCACCATCGAGCGTGGTGGCGACACAGTAAAGAGAGACTGCCTGTTAAAGAAGTAGCGGTCCTTGTACCCACCATCGAGCGTGGTGGCGACACAGTAAAGAGAGACTGCCTGTTAAAGAAGTAGCGGCCCTTGTACCCACCATCGAGCGTGGTGGCGACACAGTAAAGAGAGACTGCCTGTTAAAGAAGTAGCGGTCCTTGTACCCACCATCGAGCGTGGTGGCGACACAGTAAAGAGAGACTGCCTGTTAAAGAAGTAGCGGTCCTTGTACCCACCATCGAGCGTGGTGGCGACACAGTAAAGAGAGACTGCCTGTTAAAGAAGTAGCGGTCCTTGTACCCACCATCGAGCGTGGTGGCGACACAGTAAAGAGAGACTGCCTGTTAAAGAAGTAGCGGTCCTTGTACCTACCATCGAGCATGGTGGCGAGACAGTAAAGAGGCTCAGAGAGAATGCCTGTTAAAGAAGTAGCGGTCCTTGTACCTACCATCGAGCAGGGTGGCGACACAGTAAAGAGGCTCAGAGAGAATGCCTGTTAAAGAAGTAGCGGTCCTTGTACCTACCATCGAGCAGGGTGGCGACACAGTAAAGAGGCTCAGAGAGAATGCCACAGAATTGCTTGTTCACAGCCTCTTGTAGAGTAAGTTTTAACCCCACGGTCTGTGTGGGCTGTTTTGTTGAGCATGCATTTCAATGCCATGACAGGGTATCACATCAGGGATGCAGTTGAAGAGCTTATTTCTCCAGTCAGTTGTTTGAATGGAGCTAGGAGTGTGTTCATGTTTCCAAGTTTCAAACATGTTCTCAAATGCCATTGAAATGGCAGCAGCGGTATGAGAACCAGCACATTCTTGAACATGCAATACGGCTTTCCCCAGTACGATATCCTCGTCGACCCACTGTGCTGTCAGACTCAGCATGCTCATGGGGCTGACATCGCTGGTCCAAATGTCAGTCATGAAGCTTATAGCAGTTACGCCCATAGCAAGTAGCTCAGGGATGTGCGCTTTATCAATACTGTGTAAACTCCGGTAGGGCAACATCTGAAAAATAGCGCCTACTGGGTAGTGTGTACCGGGGCTCGAGGTGCTCAACCAATCGTAGAAAGCCAACATCATCCACGACAGAGAACGGTTGATTGTCAAGGGCAATGAATTCCATTATCTTGGCTTTATTGGATTTAATCTTTGAGTTGTCTCGCTGAAATGTTATTACTCTTTCAAATGGCTGCTCGACTTGAACTTGTTTAGTTGTTGGAAGTGTGCGCTTAGTATTTTCTGCTTTTGTTCTGTGTAGAGCTGTATTTGTCATGACGTCATTACATCATCTACGTCATATAGGTATGTACCTCATCTACCTACGTTATATAGGTATGTACCTCATCTACCTACGTCATATAGGTATGTACCTCATCTATCTACGTTATATAGGTATGTACCTCATCCACCTACGTTATATAGGTATGTACCTCATCTACCTACGTCATATAGGTATGTACCTCATCTACCTACGTTATATAGGTATGTACCTTATCTACCTACGTTATATAGGTATGTACCTCATCTACCTACGTTATATAGGTATGTACCTCATCTACCTACGTTATATAAGTATGTACCTCATCTACCTACGTTATATAGGTATGTACCTAATCTACCTACGTTATATAGATATGTACCTCATCTACCTACGTTATATAGATATGTACCTCATCTACCTACGTTATATAGGTATGTACCTCATCTACCTACGTTATATAGGTATGTACCTCATCTACCTACGTTATATAGGTATGTACCTCATCTACCTACGTCATATAGGTATGTACCTCATCTACCTACGTTATATAGGTATGAACCTCATCTACCTACGTTATATAGGTATGTACCTCATCTACCTACGTTATATAGGTATGTACCTTATCTACCTACGTTATATAGGTATGTACCTCATCTACCTACGTCATATAGGTATGTACCTCATCTACCCACGTTATATAGGTATGTACCTCATCTACCTACGTTATATAGGTATGTACCTCATCTACCTACGTCATATAGGTATGTACCTCATCTACCTACGTTATATAGGTATGTACCTCATCTACCTACGTTATATAGGTATGTACCTTATCTACCTACGTTATATAGGTATGTACCTCATCTACCTACGTTATATAGGTATGTACCTCATCTACCTACGTTATATAGGTATGTACCTCATCTACCTACGTTATATAGATATGTACCTCATCTACCTACGTTATATAGGTATGTACCTCATCTACCTACGTTATATAGATATGTACCTCATCCACCTACGTTATATAGGTATGTACCTCATCCACCTACGTTATATAGGTATGTACCTCATCCACCTACGTTATATAGGTATGTACCTCATCCACCTACGTTATATAGGTATGTACCTCATCTACCTACGTTATATAGATATGTACCTCATCTACCTACGTTATATAGGTATGTACCTCATCTACCTACGTTATATAGGTATGTACCTCATCCACCTATGTTATATAGGTATGTACCTCATCCACCTACGTTATATAGGTATGTACCTCATCCACCTACGTTATATAGGTATGTACCTCATCCACCTACGTTATATAGGTATGTACCTCATCCACCTACGTTATATAGGTATGTACCTCATCCACCTACGTTATATAGGTATGTACCTCATCCACCTACGTTATATAGGTATGTACCTCATCTACCTACATATAGGTATGTTATATAGGTATGTACCTCATCTACCTACGTTATATAGTATGTATGTACCTCATCTCATCTACCTACGTTATATAGTTATATAGGTATGTACCTCATCTACCTACGTCATATAGGTATGTACCTCATCTACCTACGTTATATAGGTATGTACCTCATCTACCTACGTTATATAAGTATGTACCTCATCTACCTACGTTATATAGGTATGTACCTAATCTACCTACGTTATATAGATATGTACCTCATCTACCTACGTTATATAGATATGTACCTCATCTACCTACGTTATATAGGTATGTACCTCATCTACCTACGTTATATAGGTATGTACCTCATCCACCTACGTTATATAGGTATGTACCTCATCCACCTACGTTCTATAGGTATGTACCTCATCCACCTACGTTATATAGGTATGTACCTCATCCACCTACGTTATATAGGTATGTACCTCATCCACCTACGTTATATAGGTATGTACCTCATCTACCTACGTTATATAGGTATGTACCTCATCTACCTACGTTATATAGGTATGTACCTCATCTACCTACGTTATATAGGTATGCACGGCAGCTTAGACATCGGCTTTGCACATCGGTGTTAAACTAGACATCGGGCCCATACCGATGTTGGCATTTTTAGCTAATATCGACCGATTCCGATATGCTTACCGATATAGTGTCCATCCCTAATCTGAATAACACCAAACTAGCTAAAGGAGTAGCAGAAGTGGTCTCATCCATCGTCTCAGGGTTTGATGGTTGTGGATGTGTTTGTAGGTACAAACAGCCAGAGACACAGCTAGTCAGATGATTTGCATGGCCATCTGTTTAAAAGCTTGTTTGGCCATCAGTGGTGGCTCTAAGAAGAAAGGAGCTGCCCTGGGCCGCCAGGTTTGGGGAATGGGTTGCCAAGTTTGGGAAGTTATTCTGTCCGACAGGATGGGGGGGCCTCTCTACCAATCAATAACGGTGAATGGCTTATCTCACGGCTCATTCGTCAGCGTGACATAGCGCTGTCCAGAAAGATCTGGTGGTGTGTGTGGGAGGGTGTTTGTGAACATTAGAACACACGCACACATTACGTAAAGAAAACCCATTAAGGAGCACTCATCCATTCCTATCCAGTCCTAACATCACAACATCAAAGGTGTTTGTCCTTTCATCACGGACCGTTTCCTAGCCGCTGTAGGAGGCTGTTTCTTCTCTCCACACCAGTCTTTCTCTCTCCTCTATTCTACGGCCTATCTCTGTCTGTTTCTCCTCTCCAGACTGTCTGTCTGTCTGTTTCTCCTCTCCAGCCTGTCTGCCTTTCTCTTCTACAGCCTGTCTGTCTGTCTGTCTTTCTCTTCTCCAGCCTGTCTGTATGTTTGTCTGTTTCTCCTCTCCTGTCTGTTTCTCCTCTCCAGCCTGTCTGTCTGTTTCTCCTCTCCAGCCTGTCTGTCTGTCTGTTTCTCCTCTCCAGCCTGTCTGTCTGTCTGTTTCTCTTCTCCAGCCTGTCTGTCTGTCTGTCTGTTTCTCTTCTCCAGCCTGTCTGTCTGTCTGTTTCTCTTCTCCAGCCTGTCTGTCTGTCTGTTTCTCTTCTCCAGCCTGTCTGTCTGTCTGTTTCTCTTCTCCAGCCTGTCTGTCTGTATGTCTATCTGTTTCTCTTCTCCAGCCTGTCTGTATGTTTGTCTGTTTCTCCTCTCCAGCCTGTCTGTCTGTCTGTCTGTCTGTCTGTCTGTCTTTCTCTTCTCCAGTCTGTCTGTCTGTCTGTTTCTCCTCTCCATCCTTACTGTCTGTCTGTCTGTTTCTCCTCTCAAGCCTGTCTCTCTGTCTGTCTTTCTCTTCTCCAGCCTGTCTGTCTCTTTCTCTTCTCCAGCCTGTCTGTCTCTTTCTCTTCTCCAGCCTGTCTGTATGTCTGTCTCTCCTCTCCAGCCTGTCTGTCTGTCTTTCTCTTCTCCAGCCTGTCTTTCTCTTCTCCAGCCTGTCTGTCTGTCTGTCTTTCTCTTCTCCAGCCTGTCTGTCTGTCTGTCTTTCTCTTCTCCAGCCTGTCTGTCTGTCTGTCTTTCTCTTCTCCAGCCTGTCTGTCTGTCTGTCTTTCTCTTCTCCAGCCTGTCTGTCTGTCTGTCTTTCTCTTCTCCAGCCTGTCTGTCTGTCTGTCTTTCTCTTCTCCAGCCTGTCTGTCTGTCTGTCTTTCTCTTCTCCAGCCTGTCTGTCTGTCTGTCTTTCTCTTATCCAGCCTGTCTGTCTGTCTTTCTCTTATCCAGCCTGTCTGTCTGTCTTTCTCTTATCCAGCCTGTCTGTCTGTCTTTCTCTTATCCAGCCTGTCTGTCTGTCTGTCTTTCTCTTCTCCAGCCTGTCTGTCTGTCTGTCTTTCTCTTCTCCAGCCTGTCTGTCTGTCTGTCTGTCTTTCTCTTCTCCAGCCTGTCTGTCTGTCTGTCTGTCTCTTCTCCAGCCTGTCTGTCTGTCTGTCTGTCTGTCTGTCTGTCTGTCTGTCTGTCTGTCTGTCTGTCTGTCTGTCTCTTCTCCAGTCTGTCTGTCTGTCTCTTCTCCAGTCTGTCTGTCTGTATTTCTCTTCTCCAGCCTGTCTATGTCGGTCTGTTTCTCCTCTCCAGCCTGTCTCTGTCTGGCTTTCACATTCTCTTTTTCTTTCTTATTTTTCCACACAGATAAAAGGCAACATTCCTTGGAAAAAGACAGTCAAGTTTTCAGAATGGTCTTAAATGAGAATAATGTATATAGTCCACAGTACAGCAGGAGGTACTCCAAGAACAACGGATGTCTCAACTACCAACTGTGTACTGATGTCTCATGTCTACCAGCTGTGTACTGATGTCTCAACTACCAACTGTGTACTGATGTCTCAACTCTACCAGCTGTGTACTGTCTCAACTCTACCAGCTGTGTACTGATGTCTCAACTCTACCAGCTGTGTACTGATGTCTCAACTCTACCAGCTGTGTTCTGATGTCTCATGTCTACCAGCTGTGTACTGATGTCTCATGTCTACCAGCTGTGTACTGATGTCTCATGTCTACCAGCTGTGTATTGATGTCTCAACTCTACCAGCTGTGTACGGATGTCTCATGTCTACCAGCTGTGTACGGATGTCTCATGTCTACCAGCTGTGTATTGATGTCTCAACTCTACCAGCTGTGTACTGATGTCTCAACTCTACCAGCTGTGTACTGATGTCTCAACTCTACCAGCTGTGTACTGATGTCTCAACTCTACCAGCTGTGTACTGATGTCTCAACTCTACCAGCTGTGTTCTGATGTCTCATGTCTACCAGCTGTGTACTGATGTCTCATGTCTACCAGCTGTGTACTGATGTCTCATGTCTACCAGCTGTGTACTGATGTCTCATGTCTACCAGCTGTGTATTGATGTCTCAACTCTACCAGCTGTGTACGGATGTCTCATGTCTACCAGCTGTGTACGGATGTCTCATGTCTACCAGCTGTGTACTGATGTCTCATGTCTACCAGCTGTGTACTGTAGGTGAACTCTGATGACTCACCTGCTTTCCAGGCCAAAAATCTCAGCAGTCTGCCTCCCTCCTCTTAGAGAGACACCAATGTCCTCAACCCTTTCACTCTACTTTCTTCCTCCCTCCTCTTAAATCCCTGAGTAAATGGAGACATCATTAGAGTTTGCCCCGGCCCCTAATAAAGTGTCACCGTAATTAAAATACCATATTTCTAGCAGGGGGCGTCCATGTTTCTCTGACTGTCTCCTTGTCTCTGCTGGCAGACATGATTAACACAGCGGAGGGTAGTACCAAGAAAAAAAGGGGGTGACAACTGATTTATCCTCCCCACCGTTTAGCTGAACCATCAATCAGGAAGCACCGACACAGCAGCTTAGCCAATCAGGAGACAGCGCCGTAGAACAGGGCTGTGGAAACAGTCACCACGGCAGTAGCTTAATAGCAAAAACAATCAGGAAGTCATCTGGACAAAGTTTATAATGTGGCAACTTGCACATCGCAGACGTTGGCGCTGTACCAGAGGTAGAAATGTTTTAAAAGTGAACCATTTCAACAAGTATCTACCCGGGAGACTGACTGACTGACTGACTGGGCTTCTAAAGATCTAAGATGTGAATAAATGAGTCAAGGCAGCCAACTATTTGTCTCCGTTTCGGTCTCTGAATTCTAAACTCTAAATTCTCCTCACAGTCATAGCTCAGAGATAACCTTGGTGTTGTGATCACTGAACTGACCTTTACATTTCACATCGGATACATCAATAAATTAATTCGTCAACATAATATCAGTATAATTATAGAATGATTTTTCCATCTTGTGTAGGTTTTAGGTTAGCAAACGGTGTGGTCTGTGTATGGTAGCTTTTCAATTTGAAGAGAGTAGGCAGGACACTTGCTCACAATTACACGCTTGATGTTTTATTATTTGAAGTTAAAAACATCTGCTCACTCTCTCCCCAGTACCCGTCAGTGTGTGTACCTGTGGTTGGTTCTAACCCGGTTCTATTTACTTCCCTTGAACCCGTCAGTGTGTGTACCTGTGGTTGGTTCTAACCCGGTTCTATTTACTTCCCTTGAACCCATCAGTGTGTGTACCTGTGGTTGGTTCTAACCCGGTTCTATTTACTTCCCTTGAACCCGTCAGTGTGTGTACCTCTGGTTGGTTCTAACCCGGTTCTATTTACTTCCCTTGAACCCGTCTGTGTGTGTTTTTTTAGTTTTTAAGATGCTATTTAAACTTTATTTAACTAGGCAACTCAGTTAAGAACAAATTCTTATTTACAATGATGGCCTGGCAAAAGGCCTCCTGCGGGGGCTGGGATTATATTTATATATATATATATATATATATATATATATATATATAGGACAAAACACATCATGGCTTGTTGGTAACACATCATGGCTTGTTGGTAACACATGACAACACGGCATGGTAGCAACACAACATGACAACAACATGGTAGCAACACAACATGGCAGCAGCACAACGTTGTAGCAGCACAAAACATGGTACAAACGTTATTGGGCACAGACAACAGCACAAAGGGCAAGAAGGTAGAGACAACAATACATCACGCGAAGCAGCCCCAATTGTCAGTAAGAGGGTCCATGATTGAGTCTTTGAATGAAGAGCTGGAGATAAAACTGTCCAGTTTGAGTGTTTTTTTTGCTGCTCCTTCCAGTTGCTAGCTGCAGGGAACTGAAAAGAGGAGCGACCCAGGGATGTGTGTGCTTTGGGGACCTTTAACAGAATGTGACTGGCAGAACGGGTGTTGTATGTGGAGGATGAGGGCTGCAGTAGATATCTCAGATAGGGTGTAATGAGGCCTAAGAGGTTTTTATAAGTAAGCATCCACCAGTGGGTTTTGTGACGGGTATACAGAGATGACCAGTTTACAGAGGAGTATAGAGCGCAGTGATACGTCCTATAAGGAGCATTGGTGGCACATCTGATGGCCGAATGGTAAAGAACATCTAGCTGCTTGACAGCACCCTTACCTGCTAATCTATAAATTACATCTCCATAATCTAGCATAGGTAGGATGGTCATCTGAATCAGGGTTAGTTTGGCAGCTAGGGTGAAAGAGTAGCGATTACGAAAAAGGCAACCAAGTCTAGATTTAACCTTAGTCTGCAGCTTTGATATGTGCTGAGAGGACAGTGCACCGTCTAGCCATACTCCCAAATACATTCTAAGCTCTAAACCCTCAGAGGTAGTAATCACACCGGTGGGGAGAGGGGCATTCTTCCTACCAAACCACATTACCTTTGTTTTGGATGTGTTTAGAACAAGGTTAAGGGCAGAGAAAGCTTGTTGGACACCAAGCAAGCTTTGTTGTAGAGCGTTTAATACAAATTCCAGGGAGGGGCCATCTGCATATAAATGGATGAGAGAGCTTCCTACTGCCTGAGCTTTGTTGTTGATGTAAATTAGAGAAGTGCGTGGGGCCAAGTATTGTGCCTTGGGGTACTCACTTGGTGACGGGCAGTGGCAAATGTTCAGATTTTATACTCTGCACTCTTTGAGAGTGGTAGTTAGTAAACCAGGCCGAAGAACCCCTAGAGACACCAATACTCCTTAGCCAGCCCACAAGAATGGAATGATCTACTGTATCAAAAGCTTTGGTCAAGTCAATACAAATAGCAGCACAACATTGCTTAGAATCAAGGGCAATGGTGACATCATTGAGGACCTTGAAGGATGCAGTGACATGTCCATAACCTGAGTGGAAACCAGATTGCATACCAGAGGGGATACTATAGACATCAAGAAAGCCAGTCAGCTGTTTATTGACAAGTTTTTCAAACACTTTTGATAAACAGGGCAAAATAGAAATAGGCCTATAACCATTAGGATCAGCTTGATCTCTCCCTTTTATTAAAGGATGAACTGTGGCTGCCTTCCAAACAATGGGACCCTCCCCAGAGAGGAGAGTCAGGTTAAAAAAGGTCAGAGAATGGCTTGGCGATTATAGGGGCTGCAACCATAAAGAAGAAAGGGTCTAAACCCAGATATTTTTTGGGGGTCAAGTTTCAGGAGCTCCTCTATAGCACCTCGGTTTCAGTGACTGCCTGCAGGGAAAAACTGGGCAGGGGAAAAAGAGGGAGAAGCATTTGGGATAGTCGCATTAGAAGGGGTGAGAGATGAGGAAATGTTGGACGTGCAAGGAGGCATGGCTGAGTCAAATATGAATTCTGACTTAATGAAGTGGTGATTTAAGAGCTCAGCCATGTGGGTTAGACCCACAGAGAGAGAACTGCTCCTTAAACTAACTAACTTTGGCCTTCCGGATGGTCTGAGTGCACTTATTTCTCATTTGCCTGAACGAGTATGCATGTTTCGAGCCTTTTGCCAAATGGAATTCTTGAGGTGGAGCAACTCTGTAAGATCGCGGTCGAACCAGGGGCTGAAAGTTTTTTTTTTATACCACTGAAATATCAAAAAAGAAGGTCCAAGTGTCTTCGACAGAGGAGATCAAGCTGATTCTGTACCAATTTACAAAGGCCAAGACATGAAGGAAGGCATTCTCATTCAAGTTTTTTAGCAAGCGTCTATGACAAATCAGGACAGGTTGTTTCACTGAGCAGACATTACAAACACAGACTGTAAAACAGTGATCACTAAGGTCATTACAGAAAACACCAGACCGATACCTATCAGGATTATATGTGAGGATAACATCGAGTAGAGTAGCCTTTTATGGGTGTTTGGAGTCATACCTTGTGGGATTGGTAATAATCTGACAAAGATTTAGGGAGTCCCATTGCTTTAGGACCTGGTCAGGTGGTTTAAGCATGTCGAAGTTTAGGTCACCTAGCAGGACAAATTCAGACTTAGTTTAAGGGGCCAGGAGAGAGCTTAGGGCAGGTAGGGTACAGCCCGGTGCTGATGGTGGATGATAACACCAAGCAACAGTCAACAAAGTTTAATTTGTTAAAACCAGCCATTCAAATTTTCGGGGGACAGACTTGGTGGAGACAACCAAGCATTGAAGGTGATCTTTGGTAAAGATTGCCACTCCCCCACCTTTGGAAGATCTGTCTTGCCGAAAAAGGTTATAACCAGAAAGGTAAACATCAGTGTTCAAAACACTCTTTCTTAACCACATCTCAGTAATGACCAACACATCTGGATTGGAGCTGTGAACCCACACTTTCAATTTATACATTTTAGATATTAAGCTTCTAGTGTTAACATGCAGAATACCCAGGTTTTTATGAGAGCAGAAATCAGTGAAGCAGATATCAGAGCCCAAATCAGAATTGGGGCTAACAGCAGTAGATGGGCCAGGGTGTACATGCACATTTCCAGAAATCATCAGAAGTAATACAATCAGGTTAAGGCAGAGGACAGGGAGATGTCTGCCGTGTTGATTTTTATGGCATTTGAATGTACATCAGATGGCAACAAGATCATATTGTACAGCAATTTCATCAGGTAACATGAATACAAAGTTGGGCGAGAGGTGGTTAGAATAGGATGGGAGGCCAAGAGTCTGTGTAGCCATTAGCGAGTCAGAGTCCCCAGTGTGGGAACAACAGTATGTCCCACGGTCAGGTAAACAAGCAAGTTCATAGTCAACAAAGCACGCAGGAGTCCTGAGGCAAATAGCATAAAGCACAAGAAAAAATATAATGACTTGGGGCTAGCCGTTGTAAGTTCAGAGTCACTCGCCCCAACAGTGAGTGTGTGGCGGGGGTACCTGTACCAGACAGGCCAGGGCAGACGGTGAACAGGTCACCAGGTGGAATCCTACTTGGGAGAATCACACCCACTTGGGAGAATCTATTTTCGGGAGGCAGATTCCTAGCTAATGTAGCTAACAAGTCTGTCCACAGTTTTTTTCCATATGGAAAAGGACGTCGTTAGCTAGCTATACCCCTTCAGTTTCGGCAAATGGTTCTTTAAAACGGCCAACCAAAGTTGTCCTGTAACTGTTACATTTTGGAGATTCTGATGTGAAGACCCGGTTCTATCTTTCTCCCCAGAACCCGTCAGTGCCACCTGCTGCTGGACGTGTTCAATTCAACAGAACATGAGCTGACGGTCAGTGCCAACAACAACCAGGACCTGGTGCTGCACGCCTCAGAGTGTCAGAGGTATGTGACCTTTAACCTGCCCATTCAAAGGGAGTCAGTGGATGACATTCCTTACCCTGTAAGCCTCCCATACTCAACGGACCCAGAACGGGGTCAATACGAACTGCCAGTCGAGCTTCGACCCCAGGTATCATATAAGCCCACATACGACCTGGAAAATGCATGAAATGAACAATCCCTTTAAACCCCCCCATAGCTGCATCTCTAAACGCACATTCATTCTACATTGATGAAGACATGTTGGAAGTTTGTTTACAGTGAGCTACTCTACGTCTTGACATTGGATTATTCTGACACTGTCGCTTCCTCGCCCTCCCTTTCCCCTTCCTATCTCTGAACCTCGCCTCTCTCCCTGTCTCCATTCCTCTCCTCTCTTCCTCGCCCTCCCTTTCCCCTTCCTATCTCTGAACCTCGCCTCTCTCCCTGTCTCCATTCCTCTCCTCTCTTCCTCGCCCTCCCTTTCCCCTTCCTATCTCTGAACCTCGCCTCTCTCCCTGTCTCCATTCCTCTCCTCTCTTCCTCGCCCTCCCTTTCCCTTCCTATCTCTGAACCTCGCCTCTCTCCCTGTCTCCATTCCTCTCCTCTCTTCCTCGCCCTCCCTTTCCCCTTCCTATCTCTGAACCTCGCCTCTCTCCCTGTCTCCATTCCTCTCCTCTCTTCCTCGCCCTCCCTTTCCCCTTCCTATCTCTGAACCTCGCCTCTCTCCCTGTCTCCATTCCTCTCCTCTCTTCCTCGCCCTCCCTTTCCCCTTCCTATCTCTGAACCTCGCCTCTCTCCCTGTCTCCATTCCTCTCCTCTCTTCCTCGCCCTCCCTTCCTATCTCTGAACCTCGCCTCTCTCCCTGTCTCCATTCCTCTCCTCTCTTCCTCGCCCTCCCTTTCCCCTTCCTATCTCTGAACCTCGCCTCTCTCCCTGTCTCCATTCCTCTCCTCTCTTCCTCATACCGCCAATTAACCCTCTGAACATTACCGAATTCTGATTCCTGTCACAGCTATCTCTGAGCACCGTCCTCCTCCTGCGATGAGTACAGGTGGGGAAGTGTGCGTGTGTGGGGAACACCACATGGGTGCCCCACAACAAGCCCTACTCTACCGGAGAGGAATGCTCTCTTACTTCCTGTATGGGAGAGAACATGGGGTGGTGTGGGGGGTTGTTCTTTTCAGAATATCCTTCTCTAGGACTTTATTTTATTTAACTTTTATTTAATCTTTATTTAACTAGGCAAGTCAGTTAATAACACATTCTTATTTACAATGACTGCTAGGAACAGTGGGTTAACTGCCTTGTTCAGGGGCAGAACGACAGATTTTTACCTTGTCAGCTCGGGGATTCGATCTAGCAACCTTTCGGTTACTGAGCCCAACACTCTAACCACTAGGCTACCTGCCTGCCGCCGACTATTGGACAATGTAGCTTTTAGGACAGCTCTACAAATGATTAGCATATAGCTGTCTCCACTTTGTTTCCTTTTAGCCTGTGAATGTTTGTCTTTCTTATACTCTACACGGCTGGTTCATAAGTTAGGTCCATTTTGCTGCTCAAAAGATGTAGGAAGGTCTCCTAATTTTTCCAGGGAGTTGACAGTAAGACTTTGGAGCTCCTTGTTCTCTCGTCTATTGGTAAAATGATAACACGTTAGGTTAGGAATGATGCACCGACTGCATTCAGAGACTTCTTTTTAAAGAGGTTGTGTTATCTTTTAAAGAGTTTTAATTAAGAATGTGCACGTGAGCCAGTGCACAGGCAGGTCAGCGGTTCATTTTTAATCGCTGGTATTACAGCTGCAGTGGAGACAAAGAGCTCTGAATCCCGCCTGAGCTTCCATACATTAGAACAGGAAAACACTCAGTGAACTTAAACCCTGGATTCTATAAGATATTAAGAAGGGAAATTGTCCAAATAATCTTTTATGCAGTTTATTAACTTTTTTTTAAAACAATTATTCCATCTGTATATATTGCGTTAACAAAAACCCTCTCTGTTTATATAGTGCTATTCTATTAGTTTAAAGTTAAGCTGGGAAATGTTATTTGCATTAATACAACAATGCATAGGGCACGTGGATGCAGAGGAGGAGTAATTAACAAAACCCCTCTCTGTTTATATAGTGCTATTCTATTAGTTTAAAGCTACACTGGGGATTTTAATTTGCAAAAATATGACGCTGCTTGTTCATGGCAGAAAGAAAGAGGTTTGGTTGCCTTCATGTTCTCCCATCTTTCAACGCTCAGCCTCCTCCTAGATCTTTAACCCTCGTTCCTGTTCATTAATGCTGAAAGACAGATGAGAGGTGAGATGAAGACAGCGATATGAATGAGAATGGCCCCTCTGATGTTTGGAAGCCCTAGAAAGCTCGAACACAGACCTCTGTCTGCCTCTTCAACCAGACATGCTTTTGTATGAGTTTTCACCGTGGGGGATAGGAAGAATAGAAAGAGCAGGACTTGTCTATTTTAGTTTGGTTGTTTTGTCTTTGTGCTCTCCAAAATTCATTGACCCCTTTGGTGTTTAAGTTCTTTGTCTTGATTTGTATGGGCTGCTACAATATTATTCATGCCTTTAATGAAATTCACAGCATGAGACCTCAAGGGACCATAACCCACAATTAAAACGAGAGAACCTTTATGCAGCCCTGAATAAAGCTAAGTAAGCCAATGTAGCGGGGACGAGTGACATAATTGTTGATGAACAGAAAGCGAAATACACTCAGTTGCCAGTTTATTAGGTACAGTACCAGAACAGCCAGAATTCTTCTGGAAATTCTTGCTCAATTGGTATCAAGGGACCTAATGTGTGCCAGGAAAACATTCTCCATTCCATTACACCACTGCTACCAGCATGTACTGTTGACACCAGGCAGGATGGGGCCCATGGACTCATGCTGCTTACTCCAAATCCGGACTCAGCATGATGCAACAGTGACTCAGCGTGACGCAACAGTGACTCAGCGTGACGCAACAGTGACTCAGCGTGACGCAACAGTGACTCAGCGTGACGCAACAGTGACTCAGCGTGACGCAACAGTGACTCAGCGTGACGCAACAGTGACTCAGCGTGACGCAACAGTGACTCAGCGTGACGCAACAGTGACTCAGCGTGACGCAACAGTGACTCAGCGTGACGCAACGCAATGCCATCAGCGTGACGCAACGCAATGCCATCAGCGTGACGCAACAGTGACTCAGCGTGACGCAACAGTGACTCAGCGTGACGCAACAGTGACTCAGCGTGACGCAACAGTGACGCAACAGTGACTCAGCGTGACGCAATGCCATCAGCATGACGCAACAGTGACGCAACAGTGACGCAGCGTGACGCAACAGTGACTCAGCGTGACGCAACAGTGACTCAGCGTGACGCAACAGTGACTCAGCGTGACGCAACAGTGACTCAGCGTGACGCAACAGTGACGCAACAGTGACTCAGCGTGACGCAATGCCATCAGCATGACGCAACAGTAACTGGGATTGGTTGGACCAGGCAATGTTTTTCCACTCCTCAGTGTTGGTGATTGTGTGGTCGCTGGAGCAGCTTCTTCTTGTTTTTAGCTGATAGGAGTGGAACCCGGTGTGTTCGTCTGCTGCAATAAATCGACGAGTTGTGCGTTCCGAGATGCTGTTCTGCACACCACTGTTGTACTGCGCCGTTATTTGCCTGTTTGTGGCCCGCCTGTTAGCTTGTACGATTCTTGCTATTCTTCACTCGACCTCTCTCATCAACGAGCTGTTTTCGCCCACAGGACTGCCGCTGACTGGATGTTTTTGTTTACCACATCATTCTCAATTAACCCTAGACATTGTTGTGCTTGAAAAGCCCAGGGTGGCAGTCAGTTCTGAGATACTAGAACTGGCGCGCCTGGCACCAACGATCATACCATGCTCCAAGTTGCCCAGGTCACTTTGCCCATTCTAACGTTCAATCAAACACTAACTGGATGCCTGTCTGCCTGCTTTATATAGCAAGTCACGGTGGCCGTGGTGACTCACTGTCTGTAGGTGTAAATCATTTTCGTGAACAAGGGAGTGTACCTAATAAACTGACCACTGGGTGTATATCTGTCAGCTTCCAAACAAACGTCCTTGTGTGTGTGTGTGTGCGAGTGCATTTTTGTGCGTGTGCTATTTTAAGTGCCTGAAGTGTATCAGTTTAATCCCTGAGGGATGTCCTCTTTTTATATCTCCGTTTGTCTGTCTTTTCTGTGTGAACGAAAGCTCAGGGTGAACATCCATGACGGGAGTGTCTCCTTGTGTGGTGATGAAGCCTTCCTTTTCAACCCAGCCTTGTCATCGTCCCCGTAATATCCTTTAAGTTCCTTTGCTCCGTACAGGCTGCAGGCTGCTGGTATTTCCTGCGTGGCCTGAAGCCTCGGTTTGATTCACAGGTTTCTGGTCTTCCAGCTCTGTGGTGGTGGTGGTGGCGGCCCATTTTGATCCGCCCAGCCTGTATCCAGACATGGGTGATAGAGAACTTTGAAACAACAGCCCATTGCACAGCAATCTGAAATGAATCTTTCCCCAGCTACTTGCTGGTAAGGTTGTTTAAAAGACACTAGGCTCGTTTGCAATTGTATTATTATCAGCCTTTGTTTTGGCCTTTTTTCATTAGACATGATCGTTTTGCCAGCATCTGCGTACTGTGACTATCTTTAGTCAGACACGTGGCATGGCAGCCTGGATGTGTCCTGGATCATCCAGTTGATCCAGTGGTGGCTTCTGGTCGACACACCCCTCCCAGGCAACCCCTCCCCTCTTCAGCTGTGTCTCCTAGAGGGCTTTGGTCAGGGGGTGTCCGCATGTGTGACACAGCGTAGAGAGCGCGAGAAAGAGACCTCCTCTGGCACCCCAGCAAGTGGTGACTGCAGCGTTTCTCACTTTACCCACACACACTCAGTCAGACCTCTTTCTGTTTACACATGCCTATCGGCACCAATACGTGTGTCACACACATATGGTTTCCATGGTGACCACTTATCCAATCTCCTGTGTGTCTTACAAGAAGGCAGAGAATATTATTCAACCATTTCCTTACGATGCTCTGTAATATCTGTCTGCTGAGGAGATGGGGGCCGTGGTTTGTGTGTGCGTGCAGGCTTTTGGCGCTTCCTCTGCGACAGAGATGAGACCTGAATGTTCTGAGGTTCACTTTCCTACTGAGGAAGGTTCACTTCACATCCAGGGGGAAAAAAGGCCTCGGTGATGCTGTGTGAATTTGCTGTGAGGATAAATGTTTTTCCCCTCTCCTTCCTTCCTTTTGGAAAATGGGTCCATCTGGGGACACATTCATTATGGAAATGCAATGGTATTTTTTATAGAGGCTCCCACCCTCCCGAACTAGCCCCCATGGGGACAAGGAGTGGTTTTAGGTGTGGGACCATCAAGATCCCTGCTCACCTGTGTGCGTGGGTGTGTGTTATTTGTGTGTGTTATTTGTGTGTGTTATTTGTGTGTGTGTTATTTGTGTGTGTGTTATTTGTGTGTGTGTGTGTGTTATTTGTGTGTGTGTGTGTGTGTATTTGGGTGTGTGTATTTGTGTGTGTGTGTGTGTGTGTGTGTATTTGGGTGTGTGTTATTTGGGTATGTGTTATTTGGGTGTGTGTGTGTGTGTGGTGTATTTGGGTGTGTGTTATTTGGGTGTGTGTGTGTGTATTTGTGTTTTTTTATTTTTTATTTTTATTTCACCTTTATTTAACCAGGTAGGCTAGTTGAGAACAAGTTCTCATTTGCAACTGCGACCTGGCCAAGATAAAGCATAGCAGTGTGAACAGACAACACAGAGTTACACATGGAGTAAACAATTAACAAGTCAATAACACAGTAGAAAAAAAAAATGGGCAGTCTATATACAATGTGTGCAAAAGGCATGAGGAGGTAGGCGAATAATACAATTTTGCAGATTAACACTGGGGTGATAAATGATCAGATGGTCATGTACAGGTAGAGATATTGGTGTGCAAAAGAGCAGAAAAGTAAATAAAAAAACAAAAAAAAAACAGTATAAAAACAGTATGGGAATGAGGTAGGTGAAAATGGGTGGGCTATTTACCAATAGACTATGTACAGCTGCAGCGATCGGTTAGCTGCTCGGATAGCTGATGTTTGAAGTTGGTGAGGAGATAAAAGTCTCCAACTTCAGCGATTTTTGCAGTTCGTTCCAGTCACAGGCAGCAGAGTACTGGAACGAAAGGCGGCCAAATGAGGTGTTGGCTTTAGGGATGATCAGTGAGATACACCTGCTGGAGCGTGTGCTACGGATGGGTGTTGCCATCGTGACCAGTGAACTGAGATAAGGCGGAGCTTTACCTAGCATGGACTTGTAGATGACCTGTAGCCAGTGGGTCTGGCGACGAATATGTAGCGAGGGCCAGCCGACTAGAGCATACAAGTCGCAGTGGTGGGTGGTATAAGGTGCTTTGGTGACAAAACGGATGGCACTGTGATAGACTGCATCCAGTTTGCTGAGTAGAGTGTTGGAAGCCATTTTGTAGATGACATCGCCGAAATCGAGGATCGGTAGGATAGTCAGTTTTACTAGGGTAATCTTGGCGGCGTGAGTTAAGGAGGCTTTGTTGCGGAATAGAAAGCCGACTCTTGATTTGATTTTCGATTGGAGATGTTTGATGTGAGTCTGGAAGGAGAGTTTGCAGTCTAGCCAGACACCTAGGTACTTATAGATGTCCACATATTCAAGGTCGGAACCATCCAGGGTGGTGATGCTAGTCGGGCATGCGGGTGCAGGCAGCGATCGGTTGAAAAGCATGCATTTGGTTTTACTCGCGTTTAAGAGCAGTTGGAGGCCACGGAAGGAGTGCTGTATGGCATTGAAGCTCGTTTGGAGGTTAGATAGCACAGTGTCCAATGACGGGCCGAAAGTATATAGAATGGTGTCGTCTGCGTAGAGGTGGATCAGGGAATCGCCCGCAGCAAGAGCAACATCATTGATATATACAGAGAAAAGAGTCGGCCCGAGAATTGAACCCTGTGGCACCCCCATAGAGACTGCCAGAGGACCGGACAGCATGCCCTCCGATTTGACACACTGAACTCTGTCTGCAAAGTAATTGGTGAACCAGGCAAGGCAGTCATCCGAGAAACCGAGGCTATTGAGTCTGCCGATAAGAATATGGTGATTGACAGAGTCGAAAGCCTTGGCGAGGTCGATGAAGACGGCTGCACAGTACTGTCTTTTATCGATGGCGGTTATGATATCATTTAGTACCTTGAGTGTGGCTGAGGTGCACCCGTGACCGGCTCGGAAACCAGATTGCACAGCGGAGAAGGTACGGTGGGATTCGAGATGGTCAGTGACCTGTTTGTTGACTTGGCTTTCGAAGACCTTAGATAGGCAGGGCAGGATGGATATAGCAGTTTGGGTCCAGGGTGTCTCCCCCTTTGAAGAGGGGGATGACTGCGGCAGCTTTCAATCCTTGGGGATCTCAGACGATATGAAAGAGAGGTTGAACAGGCTGGTAATAGGGGTTGCGACAATGGCGGCAGATAGTTTCAGAAATAGAGGGTCCAGATTGTCAAGCCCAGCTGATTTGTACGGGTCTAGGTTTTGCAGCTCTTTCAGAACATCTGCTATCTGGATTTGGGTAAAGGAGAACCTGGAGAGGCTTGGGCGAGGAGCTGCGGGGGGGGCAGAGCTGTTGGCCGAGGTTGGAGTAGCCAGGCGGAAGGCATGGCCGGCCGTTGAGAAGTGCTTATTGAAGCTTTCGATAATCGTGGATTTATCGGTGGAGACCGTGTTACCTAGCCTCAGTGCAGTGGGCAGCTGGGAGGAGGTGCTCTTGTTCTCCATGGACTTCACAGTGTCCCAGAACTTTTTGGAGTTGGAGCTACAGGATGCAAACTTCTGCCTGAAGAAGCTGGCCTTAGCTTTCCTGACTGACTGCGTGTATTGGTTCCTGACTTCCCTGAACAGTTGCATATCACGGGGACTATTCGATGCTATTGCAGTCCGCCACAGGATGTTTTTGTGCTGGTCGAGGGCAGTCAGGTCTGGAGTGAACCAAGGGCTGTATCTGTTCTTGGTTCTGCATTTTTGGAGCATGCTTATCTAAAATGCTTATCTAAAATGGTGAGGAAGTTACTTTTAAAGAATGACCAGGCATCCTCAACTGACGGGATGAGGTCAATGTCCTTCCAGGATACACGGGCCAGGTCGATTAGAAAGGCCTGCTCACAGAAGTGTTTTAGGGAGCGTTTGACAGTGATGAGGGGTGGTCGTTTGACTGCGGCTCCGTGGCGGATACAGGCAATGAGGCAGTGATCGCTGAGATCCTGGTTGAAGACAGCGGAGGTGTATTTGGAGGGCCAGTTGGTCAGGATGACGTCTATGAGGGTGCCCTTGTTTACAGAGTTAGGGTTGTACCTGGTGGGTTCCTTGATGATTTGAGTGAGATTGAGGGCATCTAGCTTACATTGTAGGACTGCCGGGGTGTTAAGCATATCCCAGTTTAGGTCACCTAACAGAACAAACTCTGAAGCTAGATGGGGGCGATCAATTCACAAATGGTGTCCAGGGCACAGCTGGGAGCTGAGGGTGGTCGGTAGCAGGCGGCAACAGTGAGAGACTTATTTCTGGAGAGGGTAATTTTCAAAATTAGTAGTTCGAACTGTTTGGGTATGGACCTGGAAAGTATGACATTACTTTGCAGGCTATCTCTGCAGTAGACTGCAACTCCGCCCCCTTTGGTAGTTCTATCTTGACGGAAGATGTTATAGTTGGGTATGGAAATCTCTGAATTTTTGGTGGCCTTCCTGAGCCAGGATTCAGACACGGCAAGGACATCAGGGTTAGCAGAGTGTGCTAAAGCAGTGAGTAAAACAAACTTAGGGAGGAGGCTTCTGATGTTGACATGCATAAAACCAAGGCTTTTTCGATCACAGAAGTCAACAAATGAGGGTACCTGGGGACATGCAGGGCCTGGGTTTACCTCCACATCACCCGCGGAACAGAGAAGGAGTAGTATGAGGGTGCGGCTAAAGGCTATCAAAACTGGTCGCCTAGAGCGTTGGGGGCAGAGGATAAGAGGAGCAGGTTTCTGGGCATGGTAGAATATATTCAGGGCATAATGCGCAGACAGGGGTATGGTGGGGTGCGGGTACAGCGGAGGTAGGCCCAGGCACTGGGTGATGATGAGAGAGGTTGTATCTCTGGACATGCTGGTTGTAATGGGTGAGGTCACCGCATGTGTGGGAGGTGGGACAAAGGAGGTAACAGGGGTATGCAGAGTGGGTCTAGGGGCTCCATTGTGAACTAAAACAATGATAACTAACCTGAACAACAGTATACAAGGCATATTGACATCTGAGAGAGACATACAGCGAGGCATACAGTAATCACAGGTGTTGAATTTGGAAAGCTAGCTAAAAACAGTAGGCGAGGCTAATCCGCTAGCACAACAAACAGCAGGTAAAATGGCGTTGACTAGGCAACGGGGCCGACAGATAAGACAAACAAGCAGAAAGGAGTACCGTGATTAATGGACAGTCCAGCGTGCGTCAGCTATGTAGCCAAGAGATCAGTGTCCAGGGGGCAGCGGTGGATGGGCAGGGGGGCTGGGCTGGCGAGTGTTATCCAGGTTTTTAAAAAACTAACAATGACTAACTAGCTTGTGGCTAGTTAGCTGGTTAGCGTCTGGAGGTTCTTGAGTGTGTCATAAAAATAAAAATAAGAGTAAAAGTAATAGGGATTCCGTATCACATTGGGTGAGGCAGGTTTCCGGAAGGTATAAACAAATTAAAAATCAAAAAGAGATAGAAAGTAAATGGGGTCAGAGAGTGATCGGGACGCGGTGGTTCAGACAGTTAGCAGGCCTGTGCTAACAAGCTAACAGTTCGTAGGCCCGAGCTAGACAAGGTAGCAGTTAGCGGACCGGAGCTTGACAAGCTAGCCGTTATAGCAGGCCGAATTAGCAAGCAGGGAGATAGCGAGGGCTAGAGAGTTAACCTTTGGGGGACGTCGCGATGGGGTGAGTCTGTTTATTCCTCTTCATGCGGTGAGCTGGAGATACAGCGATTCAGAAAGCTCGCGGGCCTTGGCCAGCAGATGGATCTTTGGCGATGTCGCAGCGGAAAAGCCTGTTGAAACCCCCTCGGACGATTATGTCGGCGGACCAGTCGTGATGGATCGGCGGGGCTCCGTGTCGGCAGTAGAGGGTCCAGGCCAATTGGCAAATTAGGTATTTTTGGACCTCTTCGGCTAGTCGGGAGATGGGCTTAGCTCGAGGCTAGCTCCAGGCTAACTGGTGCTTGCTCTGGGACAGAGACGTTAGCCAAGTAGCCACTCGGATTGCAGCTAGCTATTTACGATGATCCGGTATAAAGGTTCAGAGCTTGCGGTAGGAATCTGGAGATGTGGTAGAGAAAAAGCAGTCTGATATGCTTTGGGTAGATGTCGCGCTGGTGTCCTAGTTAGCGTTGAAGACCGCTATCAGAGGCTAGCTACTAGCTAGTAGCTAGTTAGCTGGCTAGCTTCTGATGAGGGTTCCGATTCTAAAGTATAGAAAAAGCAGATCCGTACCACATTGGGTGATGCGGGTTGCAGGAGAGTATATTCAGCCTGTAGTTGGAAAGTGAGATTAAAATATGTACGAAATATATACAGAAAAAAACGAGGAAAAACTATATTTACACTATACAGGACGGGACAAGACAAAACACACGTCCGACTGCTACGCCATCTTGGCATTGTGGAATATGTGTGTGTATGTTATTTGTGTGTGTGTGTTATTTGTGTGTGTGTGTTATTTGTGTGTGTGTGTGTATGGTGTGTGACAGCATCAAAATGTAAGTAAGTTGAGAAATATGTAGTGCTGTAATATCAACACATTCAGAATCATAGTATTCTATTTGCTTTGTCTTCTGAAACTTGTAAACAGTTGAAACCCTCAGGCCAGGCAACATCCTGTGTTTTCCTCTAATCCAATTCATTCACAGCTATAATCTCCTCTAGTTGAAACCCAAACAGATGTTTTATCATGAGATATACCAACCTACTAGATAATTCACTAATGAAGCGTATCATTTCCACATCCAACAGTGTGTTCTCAAAGCTTTGTTTGTCTACGTAGAGAGAAACCCCGCGCTCTAGAATGTCCTGTCTGCAAACTCTGTGTTGACTGAATTTAGATAGCATGCTGATTAATTCATTAGCATGTCTATGCTGTATATCCATACTGTAATTGTTCGTATAGATCTGTTTCTACAGCTGCCCGTCTGATGGAGGTGCACGTGATACAGCAGGGCCGGTATTGATGGAGATGGAGTCGGCCCTGAGGCTGCTGGTAACCGGGGGTTACGGGGAGTCAGCCGCATGCAGTCTAAAAATACCGTCTTGCTCTCGCCCGCCTCCACACCGCCCGCCTCACTGTCAGCACATGAGCTCAAGCATGTGAGCTAAAAATAGAACCCTGGGCTCAGTCGCACACACACACACTGTCGCGCACACACACACTGTAGCACACACTCGCTCAGTCGCACACACACGCTCAGTCACACACACATACACACACACGCTCAGTCACACACACACACACACACACACACACACTGTCACATACACTCAGTCACACACACACTGCTGATTTTTCTATTTTCCTCTCAGCCTCACCCCAGTGCAGTCACTGACTGTTAAAGCGGCAGCAGAAACACTTTGATAGAAACACTTATCTTCTCTTGCTGCTGCTCGCTCTCTTTTGTCCCCCATTCCCATCTTCTTTCTCTCTGGCTCGCTCTCTTTTGTCCCCCATTCCCATCTTCTTTCTCTCTGGCTCGCTCTCTTTTGTCCCCCATTCCCATCTTCTTTCTCTCTGGCTCGTTCTCTTTTGTCCCCCATTCCCATCTTCTTTCTCTCTGGCTCGCTCTCTTTTGTCCCCCATTCCCATCCTCTTTCTCTCTGGCTCGCTCTCTTTTGTCCCCCATTCCCATCCTCTTTCTCTCTGGCTCGCTCTCTTTTGTCCCCCATTCCCATCCTCTTTCTCTCTGGCTCGCTCTCTTTTGTCCCCCATTCCCATCCTCTTTCTCTCTGGCTCGCTCTCTTTTGTCCCCCATTCCCATCCTCTTTCTCTCTGGCTCTCTCTCTCTTGTCCCCCATTCCCATCCTCTTTCTCTCTGGCTCTCTCTCTCTTTTGTCCCCCATTCCCATCCTCTTTCTCTCTGGCTCTCTCTCTCTCTGTTGTCTCCCATCCTCTTTCTCTCTGGCTCTCTCTCTTTTGTCCCCCATTCCCATCCTCTTTGTCTCTGGCTCTCTCTCTTTTGTCCCCCATCCTCTTTCTCTCTGGCTCTCTCTCTTTTGTCCCCCATCCTCTTTCTCTCTGGCTCGCTCTCTTTTGTCCCCCATCCTCTTTCTCTCTGGCGCTCTCTCTCTTTTGTCCCCCATTCTCTTTCTCTCTGGCGCTCTCTCTCTTTTGTCCCCCATTCTCTTTCTCTCTGGCGCTCTCTCTCTTTTGTCCCCCATTCCCACCCGCTTTCTCTCTGGCTCGCTCTCTCTAATGGATTCCTGTGCAGGTTAAGATGAAGTGTTCTGCTCTGCTGGTTGAATAATCAAAGGAAAATATGGATGTGTGTATAATTATAATTGGTAACATTTTGTAGGTCTAAGATGGGAGAACCAGAAGACATAATTGCATGATCAGATTATGATATACATCTGTGAATGAAAAGGGGATTGTAGTTGTCAGTCTCTTTTCTTCTTACCCACCCCCGTGACGCAACGCTACTGTGCGTGTGCATGCCCCTCTCTCCCTTCCTCCGTGTGTGTTAGTTTTTCTCCAAGCCTGACATATTCAGACGAACCGACACTTACAGCAATCAGATGATTCACAGCATTTCAGAGCAGGGCTGAAATGGACTCCCTCACAATGTAATGTAGTTATCGTGTGCTGTTGGTCCCAGGCATCGCATCATTTAAACACCGAGGTCATTGCACCGAGCACTGTCTCCATTAGGACCATGTTATTACACCCGTAAAGTAGGTCTGGCTGTTAGAGAGCGCTACAGGCCACCCATATGTGTGTGTTGAAATAATAATAATGTATACGTATGTGTGAATTGGAAATGGGATTTTTGTATATCCCAACTCCCCCTGAGACACCATTGGAGAGTGAGGTCACGGCCAGGCTCAGCCATGGTCAACGGTGACACTGGAACAATTAGGGTTAAGTGCCTTGCTCATGGACAGATTCTATACCTTGTCGGTTCGGGGATTCGAACTGTGCTTGTATTTATAGTAGATAAATATACATTTGTATTTATGCCTGCACACATAAACTAGCTACCTGTGTCACTACATATTCCCTTGGGCATCGTTCCCTAGCCCAGTTACAGCAAAGCCATTGCTTTTAAAGTGGTAAGTGTTCACATTTCCCCATTCCCCGTATGCAATGAGTATTGCAGGGTGATGTTCACATTGAATGGAGGCAGCAGGAAGCTTAAACCCTTTCAAATGTTAATCATCTTACTGTATGAATAAAATATACGTGGTTTCATATGGTCTCTCTCCCAGGTGACATGCATGAACAGATTCATGCTCTGAAAGGTAGAGGAGGGTGAAGGAAGGGTGATATGGTGTGGAGGTGAAGGGAGGAAGAGGAGGGTGATATGGTGTGGAGGTGGAGGGAGGAAGAGGAGGGTGATATGATCTGGAGGTGAAGGGAGGAAGAGGAGGGTGATATGGTCTGGAGGTGAAGGGAGGAAGAGGAGGGTGATATGGTCTGGAGGTGAAGGGAGGAAGAGGAGGGTGATATGATCTGGAGGTGAAGGGAGGAAGAGTAGGGTGATATGGTCTGGAGGTGAAGGGAGGAAGAGGAGGGTGATATGGTCTGGAGGTGGAGGGAGGAAGAGGAGGGTGATATGGTCTGGAGGTGAAGGGAGGAAGAGGAGGGTGATATAGTCTGGAGGTGAAGGGAGGAAGAGGAGGGTGATATGGTCTGGAGGTGGAGGGGGAAGAGGGGGGTAATATGGTCTGGAGGTGGAGGGAGGAAGAGGAGGATGATATGGTGTGGAGGGAGGAAGGGGAGGGTGATATGGTCTGGAGGTGGAGGGAGGAAGAGGAGGGTAATATGGTCTGGAGGGAGGAAGAGGAGGATGATATGGTGTGGAGGGAGGAAGAGGAGGGTGATATGGTCTGGAGGTGGAGGGAGGAAGAGGAGGGTGAAGGAAGGGTGATATGGTCTGGGGGTAGAGGGAGGAAGAGGATGGTGATATGGTCTGGAGGTGGAGCGAGGAAGAGGAGGGTGAAGGAAGGGTGATATGGTCTGGGGGTGAAGGAAGGGTGATATGGTCTGGGGGTGGCGGGAGGAAGAAGGTTGTGAAGGGAGGGTGATCTTGGATGGGGATTAGGTCTGGAGACCCTCGAAGGCGGCCCCCAGTCCTCCCTGTCTTCTCAGACCGCAGTAATAGACTAGATTATGTTTAAACCCTGCAAGAAGCCACAATCAATTCATAAGTGTGGCAGTGGTTGAGAAGAAATGAGATTGTTGTTAACCCTTCCTTGTCCAGCAGCAGGGCTATGCAGCAGGCTCTATCCCACTGTTAGACATGAGGTGTATAGGCTTCTGTCTTTGCACCTGTTTGAGACGTTACCTCATTTGGGAAATGTAAAGAATTGTTAGTAGTCTGATTGCAGTACCTATTCTATGTTTATGCACAAAAGAACAATCCCATAGACTATTTGCGTTGTTGGAACAAGGCATTTGGTGGCTCAATGTGACTGAAGAAATGGAAGCAGTGCTGGTTTGAAGATGGGACTTCAGTCAGGGACATAAACCCACCACCACTAATGGATTCCATTCGCTCCGTTCCAGCCATTATCACCCCCTCAGCAGCCTCCGGTGGACTGTGTGTGTGCCTGCCTACTGTACGTGCTCGTGTTGCATTTAAAGCAGAAGCTTCTCTTTTGTCTGCTCCGAGCTCTTAATTGGTATTTAATTTCTGCTGTCCTTTGTAACGGAGGCCTGTGAAATGATAATTGCATTGCTCTTCCTCCCTCCCTCCCTCTGATGGGTTTGGTGTGTGTGTGTGTGCGAGTGTGCGTGTGTGCGTGTGTGCGAGTGTGTGTGTGTGTGTGTGTGTGTGTGTGTGTGTGTGTGTGTGTGTGTGTGTGTGTGTGTGTGCGTGCGTGCACACTCCGGGCATTCATATAAACCAAGCAATACAAAGAGATGGACACCCACACATTGCTTAAAGACTGACATTTGTCCCTGTCATAAGGTACACTTTTTAATTCCTGTTCAGTTAATGTATAGGATTTAAGAAGTACCATCAGCTGTAGAGCTGTTGTCTGAAGACTATAGAATGCAGCAGAGTATTACACATTAAACTAGTGAAGCGTTCCCTTTCTCACCTTTCCACCTCTGGCTTCTGGATGCTCACTGCTTGATACACACAATGTTTCTAATGTGTGTGTGTGGTGATTCATCATTTGGAGGACGGTGTGTGTGTTTTCAGAGAGCACACAGACTCTTGCAGCCACACTCACACTAGGGCTCTCATTTTTGGGGTGATTCTGTTTCTTCTCAGTCCCCCCCCCATATAATTTTTTTTCACGTTTTCACTTTCAAAATCACACATTTTTTTTTTTTAATTGAGAAAAACATTTGATGTTCTAAGTCCATATCCATGCTTAAACCACATCAGGAAACCACTTTTGAGGTCTGGGACAAATATAAGAATGTAGGATTTTGGGTGTATTCAGCTGGGTACCAGCCAGAGACCATTGTTTGGTTAGCGGTGTTTCTGCAGCATGTGATTGCAAAACAAATGTCCACTGGATTGATGTGAATAGTCATGACATCATTCTGCCAGGTAGGTGTAGGCTACCTTGTAGTTACTGTTGTAGTAGACCACACGTACACCGCCCCGCCATCCCTGTGGCGTTTCAGAAAGTTGCAGGAAAACACGTCACTGATGCATTTTGTTCATGTCTTATGATTAACTTGGGTAAATTAATGCATTTTCTATTAAGTTCAATACATTTAGTTGATTTCCTGTTAAGTTCAATATATTTTTGAATATTGTTGAATTCCGTTTTAATGTCTGGATTTTTTCTGTTTATAAGGCCCTATAAAAAAAAAAGGTCTCTCTTTCTCTATCACACACACACACACACACACACACAGAGGTCTGTTGGTTGTGACTGTGTGAACTGCACGGTGTTCTCTGTACGTATAGACACAGCTCCTCTGGGACCAGTGAGCTGAGCATCTATTAGCTGAGATCCACAGATGAACACACACATCAATATATTGACGCCGTGTTGTGATACCAAGTAGAGAAAATGGAAATAGACACATTTTTCCTTAATAAACCAGAGAGATGTTTTATTTATTTATTATTTAACCTTTATTTAACTAGGCAAGTCAGTTAAGAACAAATTCTTATTTACAATGACGGCCTACCAAAAGGCCTCCTGCGGGGACGGGGGCTGGGATTATTATAAAAAAATATATATATAACATAAATATAGGACAAAACACAACAAGAGAGACAACACTTCATAAAGAGAGTCCTAAGACAACAACAAAGCAAGGCAGCAACACAACATAACAACATGGTTCCAACATTATTGAGCACAGACAACAGCACAAAGGGCAAGAAGGTAGAGACAACAATACATCATTTGAAGCAGCCACAACTGTCAGTAAGAGGCTCCATGATTGAGTCTTTGAATGAAGACATGGAGATAAAACTGTCCAGTTTGAGTGTTTGTTGCAGCTCGTTCCAGTCGCGAGCTGCGGTAGTCGACTATCAACTTCGCTGTGGGCTGGTGGAAGCTGCAGACACGGTGATCTGAGCTATCTGATTTGCCAGCAGTAGGCATATAGGTGCACTTGATTTGCTCTCCAGTTTGTACCTTCAGTCACATGAAATTGTTCAAAATGACAGTGAGAGAGAGAGAGAGAATATCTAAGAGCCTGACAAGAGAAGGAAAGAAACAGAGAGAGAGAGAGGAAGTGAAGGAGACAGACAGTCACTAGTTACAAATTGTCATAAAGATTTGGGCGGGGATAAAAAACCTGGGCCCTGCAGCTGTTTCTCTGAATGTCTTTGTGATTTGACTGTTGTCCTCACGACACCGTCATCACTTTCACTTTGCTGGGGGAATCAATTTCTCTGTCACGGCCTGTTCATTTACTGCCACATCCATCACCATTAACTGCACACAGGCCAGAAATAACATGCTCGTAGGTTTTATATTGGTTTAAAATATTGATTTAAAATCGACAATTTTATAATGCAGTTTAAGTGATAGATGAATGAATGAAATAAAACAAAGAACCAAGACAGATGAAATGTGATTCTGCTAGATAGACACCAGTATGCGTGCAGAGCAGAGGATTGGACTTCCCTACTGCTCCAGAGTGTGACTGAGTGGATAGTATCATGTACGACAGCAGAAAGAGCTCTGGGAACAGGCTAGCCTTGAATCACTCCTCTGTCAGGTTCACAGGTGGCCAACCCAGTGCAGGGCAGGTTGTGTCGTCGCCTTCCGTGGGCTCTTATTGGCTATGGCAGGCCAGCAGGGGAAGTGGCTATTGGCTAAGACGGCAGACTGCATGGGTTTTTTGGCTATTGGCTAACACAGAAGAGACAGAGTGTGAATATGATGTCTTTTGTATCTCTCAACACCATGCAGGCCCTGTGAGCAGACACTTTCACCTCTCTCTCTCTATCTCTTAACACCATGCAGGCCCTGTGAGCAGACACTTTCACCTCTCTCTCTCTATCTCTTAACACCATGCAGGCCCTGTGAGCAGACACTTTCACCTCTCTCTCTCTATCTCTTAACACCATGCAGGCCCTGTGAGCAGACACTTTCACCTCTCTCTCTCTCTATCTCTTAACACCATGCAGGCCCTGTGAGCAGACACTTTCACCTCTCTCTCTATCTCTTAACACCATGCAGGCCCTGTGAGCAGACACTTTCACCTCTCTCTCTCTATCTCTTAACACCATGCAGGCCCTGTGAGCAGACACTTTCACCTCCCTCTCTCTATCTCTTAACACCATGCAGGCCCTGTGAGCAGACACTTTCACTCTCTCTCTCTATCTCTTAACACCATGCAGGCCCTGTGAGCAGACACTTTCACCTCTCTCTCTCTATCTCTTAACACCATGCAGGCCCTGTGAGCAGACACTTTCACCTCTCTCTCTCTATCTCTTAACACCATGCAGGCCCTGTGAGCAGACACTTTCACCTCTCTCTCTCTATCTCTTAACACCATGCAGGCCCTGTGAGCAGACACTTTCACCTCTCTCTCTCTATCTCTTAACACCATGCAGGCCCTGTGAGCAGACACTTTCACCTCCCTCTCTCTATCTCTTAACACCATGCAGGCCCTGTGAGCAGACACTTTCACCTCTCTCTCTCTATCTCTTAACACCATGCAGGCCCTGTGAGCAGACACTTTCACCTCTCCTTTTCTGCATCCCTCTCTTCCTCTCTCCCTTTTCCGGTTCTTCATCCACTGCCTTCCTTCCCGACCCGACCGGTGCAGTATCAATGTACTAGACTGTACAGGCTGCATCCAATTGATACTTTTAAGGCATGAATGTTGCCCCCAGTAAATAGTAAGACGTTTTTTTTTTTATGCAACGAGAACTGAATCCTGGATGTGTCTCTGTTGCTTTAACCTCAGGCCATGAACTCTCTCTGCCTCATGTTAGTAAATGAACCTGAACACACACACACCGTGGAGCGGAAAGCTGGGAGCCTCAGGGTGTTTGGTCTAACTAGATACATCATTTATCAGTGGTCTGGGCTGGTTGGTAGACTGGACTCCTGCCAGGCCACTGAGAACAGTAGCAGGATCAGGATGGATGGATGGCATCAGAGAAGAGCACACCAGTGTTTCATTCACTGATGAAATGTGGACATACAATTGAAGCCGGAAGTTTACATACACCTTAGCCAAATACATTTAAACTCAGTTTTTCACAATTCCTGACATTTAGTCCCAGTATAAATGCCCTGTTTTAGGTCAGTTCGGATCACCACTTTATTTTAAGATTGTGAAATGTCAGAATAATAGTGTAGAGAGTGATTTATTTCAGCTTTTATTACTTTCATCACGTTCCCAGTGGGTCAGAAGTTTACATACTCACTTAGTATTTGGTAGCATTGCCTTTAAATTGTTTAACTTGGGTCAAATGTTTCGGGTAGCCTTCCACAAGCTTCCCACAAAGTTGGGTGAATTTTGGCCCATTCCTCCTGACAGCTGGTGTAACTGAGTCAGGTTTGTAGGCCTCCTTGCTCGCACACGCTTTTTCAGTTCTGCCCACACATTTTCTATAGGATTGAGGTCAGGCGTTGTGATGTCCACTCCAATAGCTTGACTTTGTTGTCCTTAAGCCATTTTTCCACAACTTTGGAAGTATGCTTGGGATCACTGTCCATTTGGAAGACCCCCATTTGCGACCAAGCTTTAACTTCCTGGCTGATGTCTTGAGATGTTGCTTTAATATATCCACATCATTTTTTTCCTTATGATGCCATCTATATTGTTAATTGCACCAGTCCCTCCTGCAGCAAAGCACCCCCACAACATGATGTTGGGAAAAAGCCTCCCCCTTTTTCCTCCAAACATAACAATGGTCATTATGGACAAACAGTTCTATATTTGTTTCATCAGACCAGAGGACATTTCTCCAAAAAGTACAATCTTTGTCCCCATGTGCAGTTGCAAACCGTAGTCTGGCTTTTTTTTATGGCGGTTTTAGACTTCTTCCTTGCTGAGCTGCCTTTCAGGTTATATCGATATAGGACCTGTTTTGTTGTGGATATAGATACTTTTGTACCTGTTTCCTCCAGCATCTTCACAAGGTCCTTTGCTTCTGTTCTGGGATTGATTTGCACTTTTCGCACCAAAGTACGTTAATCTCTAGGAGACAGAACGCGTCTCCTTCCTGAGTGGTATGACGGCTGCGTCATGGTGTTTATACTTGCATACTATTGTTTGTACAGATAAACGTGGTACCTTCAGGCGTTTGGAAATTGCTCCCAAGGATGAACTAGACCTGTGGAGGTCTACAATTTTATTTTATTTTTTTCCCCATGATGTCAAGCAAAGAGGCACTGAGTTTGAAGGTAGGCCTTGAAATACATCCACAGGTACACCTCCAATTGACTCAAATGATGTCAATTAGCCTATCAGAAGCTTCTAAAGCCATGATGGAATTTTCTGGAATTTTCCAAGCTGTTTAAAGGCACAGTCAATTTCGTGTATGTAAACTTCTGACCCACTGGAATTGTGATACAATGAATTGTGAGTGAAATAATCTGTCTGTATACAATTGTTGGAAAAATGACTTGTGTCATGCACAAAGTAGATGTCCTAACCGACTTGCCAAAACTATAGTTTGTTAACAAGAAATTTGTGGAGTGGTTGATAAACGGGTTTTAATGACTCGTTGCCTGCTGAAATACTTTCTAGCACAAAGTGAGAAGTGAGACCAGTTATTTGCAAACAAAAACACTTTAGTAGTACTTATGATGTTGTTGAATCAAGTGCTACTGCTTTTTCTCTGAGCGTGGCAGTGCCGCTTGGGGTCTGTCTCCTGTATGTCCAACCGTTGCTCTCTCCTCTGCCCCTGTAGGATGGCTCAGTAATACTCAAGTCTGTCTCCTGTACGTCTAACCGTTGCGCTCTCCTCTGCCCCTGTAGGATGGCTCAGTAATACTCAAGTCTCTGTCTCCTATGTGTCTAACCTTTTCTCTCCTCTCTCCCTCCCCTTTAGGATGGCGATCCAGGTGGATAAGTTTGACTTTGACACTTTGCCCCAGCCAGACCAGGAGGCCTTGCGCTACACCAACCCCAAACTACTGGAGGAGGAGAGGCTTCACGCCCAGGCCTCTATGATCAACAGCACCCTGGGCATCACCTGGAACATCATATCCTTTGTTGTTGGATGTATACAGAACCCGATTAGAAGGCATCTGAATGCTTCATCTGGAGGTCCCCTGGCTAGGGTGTGTGCCTGTTCCACTGCACTGACAGATGGAAGAACGTATGGCAAAATGTGCACGCAGCCCTGGGCCCTGAAGAAAAGGTAGTGCACTATATAGGGAATAGGGTGCCATTTGAGACACATCCCTAGTCAATATGCAGGCAGGGCGCTCAATCAGAACCTCTTAGGTAATGAGGGGGCTGTTACCAACACACAGGCTCAGTGTTGTTTAGAATGGCCTGTCAAGTTGTTACAGGGAGGAAGTGTACAATTAATAATTCATCGAAGTCCCTGTGCTGTTGAACTTGCCTTCACACTGTGTTTTCCATTTTAGTAGTGCATCAACACTCCTGTGATTGTATGCATTTGTTTGATCGGCAAGCAGTTTGGCAGCAGAGTGCATGTGTGTGCGCGGGCAGGAGGAACGGCAGTATTTGATGTTACTAGCTAATGTCGTTGTTTCTCAGAGGGTAGGTCAGAGAGCCGTGCATGACAGAAATCAGCTCCGCTCTGAACTGGGCTGTGTGATTGTTATTGAGGCTGGTCTATTATATTAGGAGGGATATTAAAACCTTCTCCCGGACAGGATAATGCAGGTCTAGTTACTGTGCAGTTCAAAGCGTAGGCTTCCTCCTCACAAAAAGACAGGACACCATCTCCAACCAAGCACTTGTTCAATGGATTTCATCATTTTTTGGTTATCTGAAATTATGTTGGAAAAACTTTTGCAGAAAGAAATGAGTTTTTAAGTATAGAAAACTAAGACCAGAAGGGTTGCAATCACATAATATTATCTGGGTCACCCTTGGCTTGGCATTTATTCATAATAACATGCATTGTTTATATCCTAGTTCTGATTTAGTAGGTGTTCAGAAACACCTTAACTCGCTGCTTTCCAGACCATGCAACTTGGCCTAGCCTTAATAGAATATCTCCCATTCACTACCCACCCACTCCTGTCCCCAGCCCCCGCCTCTGTACCCGTCCACACGGCAAGGACACAGGCACGTCACGGTGACGCCAGGCCTGGAGACAGTTGGGTGGATGGATGTCAGAACGGAGTTGTAGTTTCCTCCAGCCTAGTTCAATGTCACAGTGTCTGTGTGCCACATCTGCATCTTTCAGCACCATGCCCTCTAGGAGCCTGTGTGACAGACAGCACACACCATCTCTCCTCACTCCATATTCTAATTCTGCCACGCTGGGGAGTTTCTGTTCAGTCATTCTAACTGTGGTGTTACTTTGTCTGTTCAGTCATTCTAACTGTGGTGTTACTTTGTCTGTTCAGTCATTCTAACTGTGGTGTTACTTTGTCTGTTCAGTCATTCTAACTGTGGTGTTACTTTGTCTGTTCAGTCATTCTAACTGTGGTGTTACTTTGTCTGTTCAGTCATTCTAACTGTGGTGTTACTTTGTCTGTTCAGTCATTCTAACTGTGGTGTTACTTTGTCTGTTCAGTCATTCTAACTGTGGTGTTACTTTGTCTGTTCAGTCATTCTAACGCTGTGTGGTGTTACTTTGTCTGTTCAGTCATTCTAACGCTGTGTGGTGTTACTGTCTGTTCAGTCATTCTAACGCTGTGTGGTGTTACTGTCTGTTCAGTCATGTTAACGCTGTGTGGTGTTACTGTCTGTTCAGTCATGTTAACGCTGTGTGGTGTTACTGTCTGTTCAGTCATGTTAACGCTGTGTGGTGTTACTTTGTCTGTTCAGTCATGTTAACGCTGTGTGGTGTTACTGTCTGTTCAGTCATTCTAACTGTGGTGTTACTGTCTGTTCAGTCATTCTAACTGTGGTGTTACTGTCTGTTCAGTCATTCTAACTGTGGTGTTACTGTCTGTTCAGTCATTCTAACTGTGGTGTTACTGTCTGTTCAGTCATTCTAACTGTGGTGTTACTGTCTGTTCAGTCATTCTAACTGTGGTGTTACTGTCTGTTCAGTCATGTTAACGCTGTGTGGTGTTACTGTCTGTTCAGTCATGTTAACGCTGTGTGGTGTTACTGTCTGTTCAGTCATGTTAACTGTGGTGTTACTGTCTGTTCAGTCATGTTAACGCTGTGTGGTGTTACTGTCTGTTCAGTCATGTTAACGCTGTGTGGTGTTACTTTGTCTGTTCAGTCATTCTATCTGTGGTGTTACTTTGTCTGTTCAGTCATTCTGACTGTGGTGTTACTGTCTGTTCAGTCATTCTAACTGTGGTGTTACAGCAGCACAGTATTATTTCAGTCATTAGTCACACTGTCAGCTGTGTGGTGGACCAGAGGAGCACGTCGTCTTTATCATAACATATTATCAACCTAATGTCTTTATGACAGCTCTTTTTATCAGAGTTTTCTGCATTAGCAGCATTAGCTCCCTAGTCAGCGCTACACCAGACAGCCTTAAGATGTCACCAAGAAAAGGTTCAACGGTTACAACCTTGATGTACTCTTTTGTTCTCTCAATCTCCTCTGATAAGTGATTGTTACTGAGTGCTCAGGAACAGAAGGACTCGACAGGCAGAGCTAAATGTGGGTTCTTAGCCAACCAATCGGATTGGAGTCACAGGTTGACTTGCAGTGTTGCAGTTTTGCTCCCAGAAACCATGCTAGGCTAGAAGACATGGATGTGTGGGCGGTTTTGAAAAGCAACTTGGCTGAGGAGAGGTCTGCTCTGTAGGCTTTTATACATAATTAGTTTTCTCTCTGAGTTGTGAGGAGAGGTTGTTAGTTACTCCCAGTGCTTATTATGAGACCTATTACACAAAGAGGATGGTTATTACCATAATTCCCCCCACTTATGGTTGAGGAGATATCTTTATTACTCTTTGGGTTGTTAAGGAAGTTTTACTTTTCAGGGTTCTCATTGTATTCCCCGGAATTGGATTTGTAATTGGATATTATATTTCTTAAACGCAACATTCAGAAAAGCCAGTCAAAGTGACCGTTCAGCTAAAGACTGTCATGGTAGCAGTTCATGTGTTCCTACTCTATGTAGCCTGGTCTGTTACTGCGTCTGACACCAAGCCTTGAGCAGTTTGCAGAGAGACTTTCTATTCCACATATAGAACAGAACATGTACTTTACATGCACAGTAATGGCCAGCCAGCCAGCAGCCAGCCAGCAGCCAACCATGAGTCTGTCTGCCTCGAGCCCTCAGCTCTCCTAACAGAGTCACTAGGCAACCAGGGAGCCACAGGCTTATCTATCAACCACTGGGCTGCAGCCAATTTACAGCTACACTGGAGAGTCATACTTCATATATCCTTTTCTCTCTCTCTCGTATATTTGTCAGGTGTATCTTTGCCACTTTGTTAGTTTGTTTTCAAATCAGATTTTGTTTGTCACATGCTTCATACCAGTACCAGGTGGATGTACTGGGGTATGAGGTAATTGAGGTAGATATGTACATATAGGTAGGGATAAAGTGACTAGGCAACAGGATAGATAATAAACAGTAACAGCAGCGTATGTGATGAGTCAAAAAGAGATTAGTGCAAAAAGGGTCAATGCAGATAGTCCCGGTAGCTACTGGTTATTAACTATTTAACTCACTATTTAGCAGTCTGATTGTTTGGAGGTACAGTTGAAGTCGTAAGTTTACATACACTTAGGTTGGAGTCATTAAAACTCGTAATACAACCACTCCACAAATTGCTTGTTAACAAGCTATAGTTTTGGCAAGTTGGTTAGGACATCTACTTTTTGCATGACACCAGTAATTTTTCCAACAATTGTTTACAGACAGATTATTTCACTCATTATTCATTATATCAGGCTAATTATATATATATATAGGCTAATTTACATCATTTGAGTCAATCGGAGGTGTACCTGTGGATGTATTTCAAGGCCTACCTTCAAACCTTGTCTCTTTGCTTGACATCATGGGAAAATCTAAAGAAATCAGCCAAGACCTCAGAAAAACAGTTGTAGACCTCCACAAATCTGGTTCATCCTTGGGAGAAATTTCCAAATGCCTGAAGGTACCACGTTCATCTGTACAAACAATAGCATGCAAGTATAAACACCATGGGACCATGCAGCTGTCATACCGCTCAGGAAGGAGACGTGTTCTGTCTCCTAGAGATTAATGTACTTTGGTGCAGTTTGCAACTGTACATGGGGCCAAAGATCATACTTTTTGGAGAAATATCCTCTGGTCTGATGAAAGAAAAATAGAACTGTTTGGCCATAATGACCATCGTTATGTTTGGAGGAAAAAGGGGGAGGCTTGCCAGCCGAAGAACACCATCCCAACCGTGAAGCACGGGGGTGGCAGCATCATGTTGTGGGCGTGCTTTGCTGCAGGAGGGACTGGTGCAATTCACAATATATTTGGCATCATGAGGATGGAGAATTATGTGGATATATTGAAGCAACATCTCAAGACATCAGTCAGGAAGCTAAAGCTTGGTCGTAAATGGGTCTTTCAAATGGACAATGACCCCAAGCATACTTCCAAAGTTGTGGCAAAATGGCTTAAGTACAACAAAGTCAAGCTATTTGAGTGGCCACCACAAAGCTCTGACCTCAATCCTATAGAAAATGTGTGGGCAGAACTGAAAAGGTGTGTGCGAGCAAGGAGGCCTACAAACCTGACTCAGTTACCCCAGCTCTGTCAGGAGAAATGGGCCAAAATTCACCCAACTTATTGTGGGAAGCTTGTGGAAGGCTACCCGAAACGTTTGACCCAAGTTAAACAATTTAAAGGCAATTCTACCAAATACTAATTGAGTGTATGTAAACTTCTGACCTACTGGGAATGTGATGAAAGAGACAAAAGCTGAAATAAATCATTCTCTCTACTATTATTCTGACATTTCACATTCTTAAAATGAAGTGGTGATCCTAACTGACCTAAAACAGGGGATTTTTAGGATTAAATGTCAGGAATTGTGAAAAAACTGAGTTTAAATGTATTTGGTTAAGGTGTATGTAAACTTCCCACTTCAACTGTAGAAGCTGTTCAGGGTTGTGTCGATTCCAGACTTGGTCCATCTGTACTGCTTGCCGTGCGGTAGCAGAGAGAACAGTCTATGACTTGGATGGCTGGAGTCTAGTTTTGTCACTAAAGAATTGTGCCCTTTCCTCATATCCAGTTGAAGGGAGTGAAAATGTCACGGCACTGTGTACCTTAGTTTGAACATTGTTACCTGTGAATCCTTTCTCTCTATTAATTACAAACGTCGTCAGAGACACTGAGGCCCCAGCCCCCTCCAGTCCGGTGTCTAGTCCTTAACCCTAGCCCACCCGTCTGTCCGTCGCCAGGGAGAGGCCAGTGTGGAGGGAGTCCTCAACCAGTTGGTCCTCGAGCACCTGCAGCTGGCACCTCTACAGTGGGGTGAGTACACATGCACACACACACAGTGCCATATATGAGATGCTTGGCATTACCTTTGAAGAAAAACTACTGAAAGGTATGTGTGTTTTTGTCACTACTCAAACGATCAGTCCACGGACATTATGACCATGGATCACGATGAGGATCAAAAGAGTCGATCATCATCGTTCCTATGGGAACCCAAAGAACCCAAACCAATGCACCTGGCTATTAACACAATCCCACCACTCTGGTCTCCAGTCGTGTTTTCTATTTGCATCTATATTAGGCTATTTTAGGGAGCTGCCAGTAGGCAGACTGGAGAGGCTGGGGGACGTGTGAAGCACCCTGGGACACCACGGAGAGACTTGGAGGTGCTTCCCTCCCTCTCTGGGCCTCGCCATCTGTGAACAGCCGTCGAAATTATCAGCTTTGGTTTATTTATTGTGTGTGCGCACGTGGGTGTATGTGTTTGTGTGTGTGTGTGTGGGTGTTTATTTTTGACGAACAGTGTGGCTTTTTGGGGGGGAGGTCAGTGAGTGTGTTCATTAGTCAGTTCAGTGTCTCCTGGTTTGGCAGAAAGAGGGCCATCTGTTTGTGACGGTGACACAACAGATATCTCGTGGTAGATGAGGGCGGCACAAATTTGCTTCTCTTCTGTTCTCGTGACCAATTTTCCAATCTAGCTTCTGTCTGAGTGTTCAAAGGACCCACATCTTCTGGCATTGTATTCATGTAATTCCTGGTCTATTACTTTCTGAGGAATGTGGATTCTGTCATTTTGAAGAGCACATCATCCCAGGGTCTCAATTACAGGCCTTCTCTATAGCATTCTTCCTGAGGATCAAACCATCACTACACAGAGTGGACTGACGCGTTTAATACCATACGGCTACAGGCTGCAGTCAAGTTATTTTGTATTTTCCTACTGCGATGTGTTCAGCTGTGAATCATGTGGTACAACATGGTTTCTCTTATGTGTTTTGAGTGTGGGGTAAAGCATCGTCTTTCTAGGTTGTGGCCATGTTGGAAGAGATCATAAAGATACTGTTCTTGACTCTAGTTCCAATGAATCAGATATACTGTGTCTTCTTTTCGTTTGCTTTCCACTGTGGCCTTGTTGAGGTGAGGTGTAATTGGATTAATGAGGGTCTATTTGTCCTGATGTCTCGACTATGTCCCTAATGATAGATAATGACAGAAGTCACTTTGCCCCGAGATATCATTGATGATCAGCTACTGTATGCGTCAACGGAATCATTAACTCATACGCGCCATTTATTCATTCGTAAATTACAATGATTTTGTGCCATTACGAAACAAGATGACAGTATCATTTCTAACCGACTTCCACTGTCATGTCTCTGAACTGGGTTGAGAGTGAAGCCCTTACTATCCACTGTCTAGCCTTGCCAGGGAGTCAGACTTCCAATAGCCTACAGGCTGTAGCTAGCTGCTGTATGGGTGAAGGCGCTGAACGTGAACAGAGCTGTCGGAGCTAAATCATCCTGGTAGTTAGTGTCGTCCCTGGGCTGGCTGGCTACTTCCTCCCCTAATTTTGAGCTGAATACACAGATGATCCTACACTGACTTTGTCTCGCTCCTCTGCCCCCGTTCTCCCCTGCTTCTCCTTAGCTCACACAGCCCAGTAAACCAGTCCCGTTTCCCCAAAGCTTTGGAGCGAACGTGGCACAGTATTTCTCTCGACAAACCAGCCGCACAGCCAGATGAGAGGAACAGTTGTGTTGTCAATCTTCTGTTTGTAAACAAATAATATTGACATTACAGAGCCAGGTAAAGAGGACTGGTTGTCTGATGGAGGATATCAGGGCCCCACCAGGACACAGTAACTTGCACATTATTTCCCTCCACAGAAAACCTTTCTCAGTTTACAAGTTGAGGCTGATACTCGTTTCCTCAGAGGTCTGCTTTTCTTTTTACTGTGTTGTCTAAGTTACAAAGAGCTTATGGTTATGTAAAGGTTGATGGGTAATGGAAAGGGGGCTTCTGATTTCATCATGAGCGCTGTTGTTGTCTCTCCCCTCAAAGCTCGAGCAACATGGAACGTCTTTCACACTACCATAGCAACCCATGAATATTTAATTGTGGACATTTCCAATAAAGGAGAAACGGGGAATGTGGCAGGAACAGAAAGGGTCTTTATGACTTCCTGTTTGCTCAGCGCCTTATTGAATGGGGAGCTAGGGACCGTTAGGAAGTGATTACCCCTTTGGGCAGCGTCAGAGCAGCAACACCCTCGCTACTACAGAGCAGAGTGTACACACTGATATGATCATCTAGCATCTATATTAGTGTTTAAAGTCACTGTCTCTAATGCCTTGGCGGGGAAGAGGATATTTTACAGAGTGGCAATGTAAGGTGTATTTAAGTGTCTGGTACGTCTCTTTATTCGTGTTGTTTCAGTGTGGAGGGGGATGAAGTAGCCAGGTAAACAGGCTGCACTGCATTACTTCCACGTTAGCTTTTTCATCTTGATTCTTTCCGCTCCACCGAGCCTCAACAAACAATCATTTGGTAAATTCCATTAGTTACCCTTTTTCTTTTTCAGTGGCATTTCTCTTTATTTTGTAAGCATTAACCTATTTTTTTTTCACTGTTTATCATCGTCGCTTCTTCAACAGTTTCTCTACAATCAATTACTAGTTTAGTTTGTGTGTGTTCTTTATATACAGTGTATTCTGAAAGTATTCAGACCCCTTGACTTTTTCCGCATTTTTTTAACGTTACAGCCTTATTCTAAAATCGATTACATTGTTTTTTTCCCCTCATCAATCTACACCCCATAATGACAAGCAAAAACATTTTTATTTTTATTTTTGCAAATTTAGAAAATATGTAAAACTGAAATCACATTTACACAAGTATTCAGACCCATTACTCAGTACTTTGTGGAATCATCTTTGGCAGTGATTACAGCCTTGAGTCTTCTTGGGTATGACGCTTCAAGCTTGGCACACTTGTATTTGGAGAGTTTCTCCCATTTTTCTCTGCAGATCCTCTCAAGCTCTGTCAGGTTGGATGGGGAGCATCACTGCACAGCTATTTTCAGGTCTCTCCAGAGATGATCGATCAGAAAAGCCAGAAAAGCCAGGGTTCAAGTCTGAGCTTTTGTTGGGGCACTCAAGGACATTAAGAGACTTGTCCCGAAGCCGCTCCTGTGTTGTCTTGGATGTGTGCTTAGGGTTGTTGTCCTGTTGCAAGGTGAACCTTCACCCCCTGAGCACTCTCTAGCAGGTTTTCATCACGGCTCTCTCTGTACTTTACTCCGTTCATCTTTGCCTCGATCCTGACTAGTCTCCCAGTCCATGCCGCTCACAAACATCCCCACAGCATGATGCTGCCGCCACCATGCTTCACTGTAGGGATGGTTCCAGGTTTCCTCCAGACGTGACGCTTGGCATTTAGGCCAAAGATTTCAATCTTGGTTTCATCAGACCGGAGAATCTTGTTTCTCATGGTCTGAGAGTCTTTAGGGGACTTTTGGCTCCAAGCAGGCTGTCATGTGCCTTTTACTGAGGAGTGACTTCCGTCTGGCCACTCTACCATAAAGGCCTGATTGGTGGAGTGCTGCAGAGATGGTTGTCCTTCTAGAAGGTTCTCCCATCTCCACAGAGTAACTCTAGAGCTCTGTCAGAGTGACCATCAAGTTCTTGGTCACCTCCCTGACCAAGGCCTTTCTCCCCCGATTGCTCAGTTTGGCCGGGCGACCAGCTCTAGGAAGTAGTCTTGGGGGTTTCAAACTTCTTCCATTTAAGAATGATGGAGGACCATTGGAGGCCACTGTGGGGACCTTCAGTGCTGCAGAAATGTTTTGGTGCCCTTCCGCAGATCTGTTCCTGGACATAATCCTGTCTCGGAACTCTGCGGACAATTCTTTCGATCTCATGGCTTGGTTTTTGTTCTGACATACACTGTCAACTGTGGGACCTTATATAGACAGGTGTGTGCCTTTCCAAATCATGTCCAATCAATTGAATTTACCACAGGTGGACTCCAATCAACTCCAACTGAGCTCAATTTTGACTATCATACCAAAGGGTCTAAATACTTATGTAAATTCGTTTTTTTAAATATATTTTTTAAAATAAATTTGCAAACATTTCTAAAAGCCTGTTTTCACGTTGTCATTATGGGGTACTGTGTGTGGATTGATGAGGGGGAAAAAAACAAATGTAATACATTTTTGAATAAGAATGTAACATAACAAAATGTTGAAAAGGTGAAGGGGTCTGAATACTTTGAATGCGCTGTATATACAGTGGGGCAAAAAAGTATTTAGTCAGCCACCAATTGTGCAAGTTCTCCCACTTAAAAAAGATGAGAGGCCTGTAATTTTCACCATAGGGACACTTCAACTAAGACAGACAAAATGAGAGAAAAAAAATCCAGAAAATCACATTGTAGGATTTTTAATGAATTTATTTGCAAATTATAGTGGAAAATTAGTATTTAGTCAATAAAAAAAGTGTATCTCAATACTTTGTTGGCAATGACAGAGGTCAAACGTTTTCTATAAGTCTTCACAAGGTTTTCACACACTGTTGCTGGTATTTTGGCCCATTCCTCCATGCAGATCTCCTCTAGAGCAGTGATGTTTTGGGGCTGTTGCTGGGCAACACGGACTTTCAACTCCCTCCAAAGATTTTCTATGGGGTTGAGATCTGGAGACTGGCTAGGCCACTCCAGGACCTTGAAATGCTTCTTACGAGGCCACTCCTTCGTTGCCCGGGTGGTGTGTTTGGGATCATTGTCATGCTGAAAGACCCAGCCACATTTCATCTTCAATGCCCTTGCTGTTGGAAGGAGGTTTTCACTCAAAATCTCACGATACATGGCCCCATTCATTCTTTCCTTTACACGGATCAGTCGTCCTGGTCCCTTTGCAGAAAAACAGCCCCAAAGCATGATGTTTCCACCCCCATGCTTCACAGTAGGTATGGTGTTCTTTGGATGCAACTCAGCATTCTTTGTCCTCCAAACACGACGAGTTGAGTTTTTACCAAAAAGTTATATTTTGGTTTCATCTGACCATATGACATTCTCCCAATCTTCTTCTGGATCATCCAAATGCTCTTTAGCAAACTTCAGACGGGCCTGGACATGTACTGGCTTAAGCAGGGGGACACGTCTGGTACTGCATGATTTGAGTCCCTGGCGGCGTAGTGTGTTACTGATGGTAGGCTTTCTTACTTTGGTCCCAGCTCTCTGCAGCTCATTCACTAGGTCCCCCCGTGTGGTACTGGGATTTTTGCTCACCGTTCTTGTGATCATTTTGACCCCACAGGGTGAGATCTTGCGTGGAGCCCCAGATCGAGGGAGATTATCAGTGGTCTTGTATGTCTTCCATTTCCTAATAATTGCTCCCACAGTTGATTTCTTCAAACCAAGCTGCCTACCTATTGCAGATTCAGTCTTCCCAGCCTGGTACAGGTCTACAATTTTGTTTCTGGTGTCTTTTGACAGCTCTTTGGTCTTGACCATAGTGGAGTTTGGAGTGTGACTGTTTGAGGTTGTGGACAGGTGTCTTTTATACTGATAACAAGTTCAAACAGGTGCCATTAATAAAGGTAACGAGTGGAGGACAGAGGAGCCTCTTAAAGAAAAAGTTACAGGTCTGTGAGAGCCAGAAATCTAGCTTGTTTGTAAGTGACCAAATACTTTTTTTCCACCATAATTTGCAAATAAATTCATTAAAAGTCCTACAATCTGATTTTCTGGATTTTTTTTCTCGTTTTGTCTGTCATAGTGGAAGTGTACCTATGATGAAAAATACAGGCCTCTCTCATCTTTTTAAGTGGGGGAACTTGCACAATTGGTGGCTGACTAAATACTTTTTTGCCCCACTGTATAGAGTGGGGTGCATATATAGAGTGGGGTGCATATATAGAGTGGGGTGCATATATATAGAGTGGGGTGCATATATATAGAGTGGGGTGCATATATAGAGTGGGGTGCATATATAGAGTGGGGTGCATATATATAGAGTGGGGTGCATATATATAGAGTGGGGTGCATATATATAGAGTGGGGTGCATATATAGAGTGGGGTGCATATATATAGAGTGGGGTGCATATATATAGAGTGGGGTGCATATATATAGAGTGGGGTGCATATATATAGAGTGGGGTGTATATATATAGAGTGGGGTGTGTATATATATAGAGTGGGGTGTGTATATATATAGAGTGGGGTGTATATATATATAGAGTGGGGTGTATATATATAGAGTGGGGTGTATATATATATAGAGTGGGGTGTATATATATATATAGAGTGGGGTGCATATAGCGTGGGGTGCATATAGAGTGGGGTGCATAATTGTTCTCACCCTTGATAAACATTGAGAGCAAAAAAAGACTGTCAAATAAATAATCCAAATACTGAGCTCTATTGTATGGAGATAAAAGGAAATTATATTATTTAATAACAAGTAATAACACTATTTATTTTGAACAGATATGGTTATTGGAACCCCTGTTATCCATACTCCAGCACCCCACCCTTGCCAGGATAACAACACTATTTTTCCAAAATGTTTTATCAGGTTGGAGAACACATTGGGAGGGATCTTAGACCATTCCTCCATATAGAATCTTTCCAGATTGTTTTAACCAAAAAACATTTCTGTTCTCCAATCTCATATAACACTTTAGATAAAGGTCCAGTGGACTTATCCTCTCAAAGTGAGGGTGCTGAAGTATTACAAACAGGGGTGCCAATAATTTTGACCCCATCTTTTTTACTTTACTTCAGCACCCTCACCTTGAGAGGATAAGTACACTGGGCCTTTATCTAAAGTGTTTTATGAGATTGGAGTACAGAAATTGCAAAAGGGGCAACCTGCTTACTTGCTAAAGGGGCAACCTGCAGTTGCTTCATACATTATTGGACTTATACATTATTGATATGTACCTATTGGTTCTTGAAGAATATAACTTATAAATGCCTCATGAGCTTAGTTTAACTGTCGTACCCCATCAGAACCCAAAATATAAGCCATCATTCAGCTTTTTAGCTTAAACAGTGGCAGGGACTACATTTGGTTATTGTTTCAACTGCTGATTGCTGCTTTAAACAACATATCTTTCTCTGAACAATTGTATTAGTATAAAATAATATAATTTCCCAAAAATTGTGAGCATACGATATAGCTCAGTATTTCTATTATTTATTTTATGCGTCATTTTTGCTCATTATTATCAAGGGTGACAATTACTGTCCCCACAGTATGTATGTATGTATGTATGTATGTATGTATGTATGTATGTATGTATGTATGTATGTATGTATGTATGTATGTATGTATGTATGTATGTATGTATGTATGTATGTATGTATATATATATATATACGTATACATATATATATACATATATATACGTATATATATATATATATATATATATATATATATGTGTGTGTGTGTGTGTGTGTGTGTGTGTGTGTGTATATACATTATATTATAGCCCACCTAAAGCTTAGGTCTCATAAACAACCCTTTCATTAAAAACACTTTAAATATATGGATTAAAGTCTGTAAACAAGCAGAAGGGTTTAGATCTATATATGAACAAACACCCTTCTGTAATAACCCCATCTTACCCAAAGCCCTGAGAGATGGTATTACATTTTCTTGGTTCAACAAAGGAATGAAAACATTTGGTAATCTCTATAGAGAAGGTGAACTACTATCCTTTCAACAACTGGCATCTCATGTTCAGTTACCTCAAACTCATTTCTTCAAGTACCTACAGGTTAGGCATTACATTGCCACTCAGCAGGGAGGTAGGATTCAGCCCATGAGGAAACCTAAAACGGATCAACTGTGGCTGGAGAGGAAAGGGGTAAAAGGTTTCATTTGTTACATGTACTCTGGTCTTCAAGCTTTGTTGGGGAACGATGAACCTCTGAAAGCTTGCATGGAGTGGCATGATGACCTTGGTCTCATTGTTGAGGATGAGAGCACTTTTTAGATGGGTGCATATATAGAGGTGGTTTTTAGATGCTCAGCGTCTTTAATTTAACACAAGTTGATGCAATTCAATATTTTACATAGGGTCTACTTTACACCAGAGAGACTGTATAAGATCAATTCTAAATATTCAACATTTTGCCCAAGGTGGAAAATGGGAGTGGGCACACTTATTCATATGTTTTTGTCCTGCCCTGAACTAAGCAATTATAGGAAAGACATTATTCAGATCTTATCACAGGTCACTAATATGACGGTACCACTCTAGATCCTTTCCTTATTCTTCTTGGAGACGATTCTGTTCTACCAGTTAATATTTGTAGCAAATCCAGATTCATTAAATTAGCAGTCATTGCAGCCAATAAATGCACAGCTATTATATGAAAGAGTGACACTCCGCCAAGCAAGCAGATGTGGCTAAAAGAACAATCTTCCTATATTCCATCTGAAAGAATAACATCCAATCTACGTAATAAACCCTTTGAATTTCCTGATGTCTGGGGGACTTTCAGCAGTTTCTAGAGACGTCACCTCAGCTGCCTCATTACTACTGTCTTCATGAATGTATTATTATTATTGGTTTTTGTGTTGAATCATTTATTTTCTAGCATGGAATGTGAAGGTCATTCTGTTTCTTTTTGTTGTTGTTAATCAGTGAAGCTAATACCGGTAGAGGGGAGGGAGGGGGGGGGGGGGTGTTCCTGTGTTGGGAAGGGTTTTGCACGATGTGCCCCCATGTAGCATGGTGTTTTGTGTAGGTGGAAGGAATAACGGGGCATTACCTGTGTCATATTTTTCTGATGGTTAAATTGTTTAAAAAATACAGGGAGTCACACTGGCCACCTCTGCACTGCTCTCTACACAGCCTACTATTGGACCTCTCCATGGGCAGAAAGCAACATCAATACTATTGGCTGACTTAGCAGGTTTAATGGCAGACTCCTCTCACAGTGATTTGTTCATTCAAGCCCATTTTTCAACAAGAATCACGTGGACTCGTGTCTGAATCGATTACTGTCTGTTTGGCAGCTGCCCTGGATAAGAAATATGCATACAACTTCAGCAATGAGGTCAACTTTGGACACATTCCTGCCTGCAGCAGCAGAAAAGCTAGGTACTTTATCAGATAGTGTTCCACACACACACCTCCCTACGTAAATGTCATCCGAGGCACCTTGGTGTGCTTGGTGTTTCTTCCCCTATTGTTTTTCAGAAGGTTACTGGCTGGTCGTCCTGATTATCTGTGACAAACGATACTGACGCTCCAAAAAACCTGGAGGGGTCTTCTCCTCCAGAGCACGAGTCACAGATGGAGGGATAGAGATGAAGGGATAGAAAGAGATGGATAGATATCATTACATGAGAGCAATAGAATATCCTGAGTAATTGAATGAGTGCGAAGGAATAGAGCCATATTAATTGGATTTAACCATAAACCATTGTTTAAATCTGTCACATGGCCATCTCCAAATACACTACATGACCAAAGGTATATGGACACCTGCTGGTCAAACATCTCATTCCAAAATCATGGGCATTAATATGGAGTTGGTCCCCCTTTTGCTGCTATAACAGCCTCCACTCTTCTGGGAAGGCTTTCCACTAGATATTAAAACATTGCTGCGGGGACTTGCTTCCGTTCAGCCACAAGAGCATTAGTGAGGTCGGACACTGATGTTGTGGTGTTCGATGGGGTTGAGGTCAGGGCTCCGTGCAGGCCAGTCAAGTTCTTCCACACTGATCTCGACAAACCATTTCTGTATGGACCTCGCTTTGTGCACGGGGGCATTGTCATGCTGAAAACATTGTATGCTGTAGTGTTAAAATATCCCTTCACTGGAACTAAGGGGCCTGAACCATGAAAAACAGACCCAGACCATACAGACCCAGACCATCCTTTACTAAACTTTATAGTTGGCACTATTCATTCGGGCAGGTAAAGTTCTGCTGGCATCCGCCAAACCCAGATTCGTCCTTCGGACTGTCAGATGGTGAGGCGTGATTCATCACTCCAGAGAACACGTTTCCACTCCTCCGGAGTTCGATGGTGGTGAGCGTTACACCACTCCAGCCGATGCTTGGTATTGCGCATGGTGATCTTAGGCTTGTGTGCGTCTGCTTGGCCATGGAAACACATTCCATTTCCTTTCTATTGAACCGGGCCCAGCCAGGGTAGGTGGCAGTAGTTGCAGCAGTAGCAGGGTTTGTGTTCTACAGCCTGTTATAGTCCTATGTTCATAACACTTCAATCTTTCTGAACAGGGCCCAGGAAACCAGAGGGTGGCAGGGTTTATGTGTTCTGCAGCCGGCCTGGCGTAGCGTTATGGAAAGAGCCTCATTGATTACTGCTCCTCTACTGACTATTGAATTGAAGCCAAAGTGGCACACCTTGTGTTGGGAGTCTCCACATCAGCTTAATAGACTGGAGTTAAATAAATAGATATCTACATGCCGAGTTACCCTCCATAGGCAACTCTGGCTCTCAGGGACTCTCAGGGGCTCTCAGGGACTCTCAGGGACTCTGAGAGCCATGCGTCCCACATGGCACCATATTTAGTGCAAGACTTTGACTGGTTCTCTATATAGCTCCTATGTACTGAGACCTGGCAGTAGCTAAGCAGTGAGAGAGATGAGAAGACAGAATGACAGAAACACACAGAGAGAGAGAGGACTTTGGCCTTCCCTCCCCCGCACAACAACAGGCTACCACCGGGAACCCGTCTTAACGGAATGAAAATTCACCCCTGAATGGAAAGACAAATGTTTGGGTTGGCAGGGAGAGATTAAAGGAGAGAGAGGGAGGGAGGTGGGGCAGCTGTAGAAAGCAGAAGATCATTTAATAAGACAGCTCTTTTTCAACTGGCTCTACATGTGTGCGTATGTGCGTGCTTGTATGTCTGCTCAGACAGATGGCCATTTGGAGTGGTTACAGGCGGCTGGGTGCTCAGTACACACCTGGGACTTCTTAGGGGGGTAATGTACCTTTAAGGCTCTGGTCAGGAGTCCACACGCCAGGAGGAAGAGCACCATGGTGGTACTGGATGGGACTGTACACCCTTCCTGACCATGAGATTGCACTGGGGATGACTAGATAGATTGTTGGAGACACACACACACACACACAATCAAGACAGTCTTGTGTTCCTGAGTCAGCAGCAGCGGTAAGGCTGGGATGGAGGTAGTGTATTCAGGGAGGAAGAAGATGGCCTCCCTGGGAGGATCATGGTGTCATCCTGATCAAGGCTTTTCACAGGCTTTTTAGTCCCCTCTACATAAGCTCCCAATGGCCCTATCACTCTCCTGATGACAACACAGGAGAGAGGGGCTTACTTAAATACTGTTGGTCTCATGGGTCTCAGCAGTCTAGCCCTGACAGTAAGGCGTTGATTGAAGGGGCTGAGGAGAAGTAAGGGGGCTGCTGAGAGGAACAGATCCCCCATACTAAACAGGGCCTAAATAGTTGTGTGGAGGGTGGAGGCCAACACCCCCTTGGCAAGCAGCCAATGAGGTGGTGTAAATCAGGGGCGATGCTGTGCAGTGTCAGGAGCTGCCCCATTTATCTGCCTGTTTTTCAGCCCTGTCACCCAAACTCTGTCCATCAACCCTCCTTACGATCAACCAGAGATTCCATGTCCATCACGTTCCACAGTAGCTATGCCACACCATGCTCCTGATCCGTCCCTTCTCTTTGGACAGTCTATATCAACTTGCCAACTGCCCCATTGTAGCAGTAGCTAGTCACTCCACTGTTGTTCATGTGAACAATCCTCCTCATCCACAACATGGTCTTATTATGAATATCCCAGCATATAAATAAATAGCACAGCTATCCACTGTTTACCAGAGCATTGTCGTTCTGAAACTAGTCTAGTGTTATGGTGTTGTTTGAAACAGCTGAAGTATTTTCATGACCTGAACATCTATTTATTTTCTATGTTCTCCAGCTTAGCCACAGTGGACCTTTTACTTACTTTATTGTTAAGCCATTTCACAGTCCTGTTTCCCCGTTTCTCCACTTTCCATCAAATAAAACCCCTCCTTTCATTGATTTCTGTAACGGAAATAAGAGTTTCCCCAGAGGCGACCTTTACATCCCTGAAAGACAAATTACCTGACATTTCTAAACGAAACACAGCCGTGTGTGTGTGGTGTGTGTTGCTATAATGTGTCAAAGCCGTTTCACTGAGCCAGATTGTGTGTTTTTCACTGCCACAGACTTCACAGATGATTTCTGCTTTGTTTATACTCCTCTCCTCCAACCTGCACCATCCATCACATAGCCTGGTTAAACCAGACTGAACTTTGCACTTAGTGCAGCATTCAGTCTGGTTTAACCAGGCTATCAATCACGTGCTAAAATAGGAAAATGGGGTGAAACACATTTTTTTTAAGAACTGTTGAAGACTCATACTGTAGACAAGCTGTTATCATTTTAAGCAGAGACCATGAAATGTGGTCAGCTAGCTACTGTTGGTGAAACGTACTGTCAGCTAGCTATACTACTGTTGGTGAAACGTACTGTCAGCTAGCTATACTACTGTTGGTGAAACGTACTGTCAGCTAGCTATACTACTGTTGGTGAAACGTACGATCAGCTGGCTATACTACTGTTAGTGAAACAAACTGTCAGCTAGCTATGCTACTGTTGGTGAAACGTAATGTCAGCTAGCTAAACTAGCCTACTGGTGGTGAAACATATTGTCAGCATATTGTCTGCTGTTGGTGAAATGTACTGGCAAATCAAATTGTATTTGTCACATGCGCCAAATACAACAGGTGTAGTAGACCTTACCCTTGAAATGCTTACTTACAAGCCCTTAACCAACAATGCAGTTTAAAGAAAAATAAAAGTTAAGAAATATTTTCTAAATTAACTAAGTAAAAAAAATAAAAGAGCAACAATAAAATAACAATAACAAGGCAGTATACAGGGAGTACCGGTACCGACTCAATGTACGTGGGTACAGGTTAGTCGAGGTAAATGAGGTAATGTACAGTACCAGTCAAAAGTTTGGACACACCTACTCATTCCAGGGTTTTTCTTTATTTTTACTGTTTTCTACATTGTAGAATAATAGTGAAGACATCAAAACTATTAAATAACGCATGGAATCATGTAGTAACTGAAAAAGTTAAACAAATCAAAATATATTTTATATTTCAGATTCTTCAAATTGCCACCCTTTGCCTTGATGACAACTTTGCACACTCTTGGCATTCTCTCAACCAGCTTCATAAGGTAGTCACCTGGAATGCATTTCAATTAACAGGTGTGCATTGTTAAAAGTACATTTGTGGAATTTCTTTCGTCTTAATGCCAATCAGTTGTGTTGTGACAAGGTAAGGGGGGTATACAGAAGATAAACCCTATTTGGTAAAAGACAAAGTCCATATTATGGCAAGAACAGCTCAAATAAGCTAAGAGAATTGACAATCCATTACTTTAAGACATGAAAGTCAGTCAATCTGGAAAATTTCAAGAACTTTGAAAGTTTCTTCAAGTGCAGTCGCAAAAACCATCTAGCGCTATGATGAAACTGGCTCTCATGAGGACCTCCACAGGAAAAGAAGAACCAGTCCAATAATATACACATCTCAACATCAACTGTTCATTGGGGACTGCGTGGCCTTCATGGTCGAATTGCTGCAACGAAACCACTACTATAGGACATCAATGAGATGAAGAAACTTGCTTGGGCCATGAAACACGAGCAATGGACATTAGACCGGTGGAAATATGTCCTTTTGGTCTGATGAGTCCAAATGTTAGATTTTTGGTTCCAACCGCTGTGTCTTGTGACACAGAGTAGGTGATGCGGATGATATCCGCATATCTGGTTCCCACCGTGAAGCATGGAGGAGGAAGTGTGATGGTGTGGGGGTGCTTTCCTTGTGACACTCTCTGTGATTTATTTAGAATTCAAGGCACACTTAACCAGCATGTCTTCCACAGCATTCTGCAGGGATACCCCATTCCGTCTGGTTTGCACTTTATGGGACTATCATTTTTTTAACAGAACAATGTCCCAAAACACACTACCAGGCTGTGTAAGGGCTATTTAACCAAGGAGAGTGATGGAGTGGTGCATCAGATGATCTGGCCTTCACAATGACCCGACCTCAACCCAATTCTGATGGTTTGGGATGAATTGGACAGCAGAATGAAGGAAAAACATATGACAAGTGCTCAGCATATGTGGGAACTCCTTCAAGATTGTTGGAAGAGCATTCCTCATGAAGCTGGTTAAAAAATAATAAGAGAACTGGAAGGAAAGGCTGCCAAACCAGGAGTTGGCTTTGGGAATGAAGTATTCCTGCTGGAGCGCGTGCTACGGGTGGGTGCTGCTATGGTGACCAGTGAGCTGACATAAGGCGGGGCTTTACCTAGTAGAGACTTATAGATGACCTGGAGTGATGTTGTTGAATGCTGAGCTGTGGTCAATGAACCGCATTCTCACGTAGGTGTTGCTTTTGTCCAGGTGGGAAAGGGCAGTGTTGAGTGCAATAGAGATTGAGCCATCTGTGGAGCTGTTGGAGAGGTATGGATATTGGAGTGGGCCTAGGGTTTCTGGGATGATGGTGTTGATGTGAGCCATGAGCAGCCTTTCAAAGCTCCTCATGGGTACAGACGTGATGTGCTAAAGGTTGGTAGTCATTTAGGCAGGTTACCTTGGTTTTCTTGGGCACAGGGACTATGGTGGTCTGCTTGAAACATGTAGGTATTACCGACTCAGCCAGGGACAGGTTGAAAATGTCAGTGAAGACACTTGCCAGTTGGTCAGCTCGTGCTCGGAGTACACATCCTGGTAATCCGCCTGGCCCTGCGGCCTTGTGAATGTTGACCTGCTTAAAGGTCTTACATAGGCTACTGCGAGAGTGATCTCACAGTTGTCCGGAACAGCTGTTGGTCTCATGCATGCTTCAGTGTTGCTTGCCTCGAAGTGCGCCTAGCAGTCATTTAGCTCATCTGGTAGGCTTATGTCAATGGGCAGCTCGTGGCTGTGCTTCACATTGTAGTCTGTAATTATTTGCAAGCCCTGCCACATCAGACGAGCATTGGAGCCGGTGTAGTAGTATTCCTTCTTAGTCCTGTATTTATGCTATACTACTGTTGGTGAAACGTACTATTCTTGAAACATTGTCAGCTAGCTATATTTCTTTCGGTGAAAGCAGCTATGCTGCTGTTGGTGGAATGTACTGTCAGCTAGCTATACTATACTACTGTTGGTGAAACGTACTGTCAGTTAGCTGTACTACTTTTGGTGAAATGTAATGTCAGCTAGTTATACTGTGGTTGGTGAAACATCATGTAAGCTAGCTAGACTACTAGTGGTGAAACATTGTCAGCTCTCTCTACTTCTGTTAGTGAAACATTGTCAGCTAGCTGTACTACTATTGGTGAAATCTACTGTCAGTTAGCTACACTACCGTTGGTGAATTGTGCTGCCATCCTGTTAGAAGGTAACAGATTATTTTATTACAATGGTTAAATTGGATTTTCATTGTGTTCAATGGTGTTATTTGCCCCCTAGTGGATGTTTCTGGTACTTAGAAAGACTACGCAAACAGGAAGTAGAGAATTTGTTCTGCACGCATAGAAGCAGCTACAAACAACGCTACGGTGCAGGTCTTTCAATGTAGTTATTTCTTGTCACGCTTCAGGCTTGGAAAATATTTGTTTGTAAGTTCGATTCAAGCATTTAGCTAATGATGATAATATTTTTATTGTTAGAGTTGCTTACATATCAATGTTGGTTGGTTGCATTTACTCACAAATTGCAATGCCTTTCATGTATGTCGTTAGCTGTATTACTTTGCTCGTGCGTCATACAAACGAATTGTAAAATATACAATACTGTAGTTTTGTTACTGTTCCTAGTGTAATATGCTTTGTTATTCTACATAAATGGTTGTACATTATTAGAGTAATGAAAGGAGCCAATTACCATATGAGTAACAATTAGCTATATGGTTTGGCATCATGCCAGATGCATGGTACCTTAGCACGTGCTTTGTATTTATGCAACTTCAAATGTATAATGTACAGCTACAGTGTGTCGGTCTGAATTGAATACTAAAGTATATTATTTTCTGTATTTTGCAGTTTCACAACATAAACATTTTCAATATATTCATTCAAGAAAAGTCACGCCTTGGGAGTTTTATTGAAGACTTAGTTGTTATCTATCTGTCTAGTTTTGCATGGAAACGCAACTCAAGGGCAGAATATTAATTGTATTGTCAGTTAGCTATACTACTGTTTGTGGAACATGTCAGCTAGCTATACTACTGTTGGTGAAACGTATTGTCTTAGAGTTGCGTCTTTCGAATCCGGTATCAGGAAGAATAAAAGTCAGAATCTGTCGTTAATTATCTTTAATTAAATTCAAGCAATAAAAGGTAAATGCAATTTTCGTATATACGGGCTCTGTCCCACCTCGCGGGGCAAACAAAGAACTGACAGGGTGTACGTAAACAGCTGTTCTTATACTGTGATAGACATAGTAGAGGCTGAGTGTGGTTTAGACTTGCTCAGCCTATCGCAGGCGCTGAGACTAGTCGTAGCCTCTTGGCGCTTCTTGGAGTTCACCCTCTGTCGATGTATAGATTCTCACTGTTCTGGTATCACACCCTAGTTGTAACAGTTGCTCAGTTCCTGCTATTGTGTTGTTCAGTATTTTTCCATCTCAGTTAAACCTCGTGATGACCACCCCTCCCTATACCTGATTAACCACAACTTTGTAACATGCAGCAAGTCACACCAAGTGCTCAATATTGTCACACAGACAGACAAGGCAAATGTAGCAAACAGTACACCACTTTGCAACATGCAAGTCACACCATGTTACTCAGTTCTTGTCACACACACACACACAGATAAAGACAAAGCAGCTGTTGTTCAAACAATTCAATCTTAAGTAATATGATAGCGGGTTTAAAATGCATTAATCCTAAATCCTTACAACTGTCAGCTAGTTATACTACTGTTGGTGAAACTTAATGTCACCTAGCTTTTCTTCTGATGGTGAAACATACTGTCAGCTAGCTATACTTTTGTTTATGAAACCTAGTGTCGGGTAGCTGTACCACTGTCAGCTAGCTATATTACTGCTTGCTAAACGTTTTGTCAGCTAGCCTACTGTTGTTGATATTTACTGTCAGCTGACTGTACTGCGGTTGGTGAAATATCATGTAACCTAGCTTTACTACTATACGTGAAACATTGTCAGCTAGCTATATTACTGTTGGTGAAACATACTGTCAGTTAGCTATACTACTATTGGTGTAACGTACTGTCAGCTAGCTATACTGCTGTTGGTGGAACATGTTAGTTAGCTATACTACTGTCGGTGAAACATACTGTTAGCTAGCTATACTGCTATAGGTGGAACATGTCAGTTAGCTATACTACTGTTGGTGAAACATAATGTCAGCTAGCTTTCCTACTGTTAGTGAAACGTAATGTCAGCTAGCTTTACTACTGTTAGTGAAACGTAATGTCAGCTAGCTTTACTACTGTTAGTGAAACGTAATGTCAGCTAGCTTTACTACTGTTAATGAAACGTAATGTCAGCTAGCTTTACTACTGTTAGTGAAACGTAATGTCAGCTAGCTTTACTACTGTTAGTGAAACGTAATGTCAGCTAGCTTTACTACTGTTAGTGAAACGTAATGTCAGCTAGCTTTACTACTGTTAGTGAAACGTAATGTCAGCTAGCTTTACTACTGTTAGTGAAACGTAATGTCAGCTAGCTTTACTACTGTTAGTGAATCCTACATGTACATGTGATGATGCCCAGAGCTCTATTGTAAATAAGCTGGTTACTGCAAGTGGAGGAGTGAAATGCATCTGTATGTACCACCACCTCATCTGAATATATATGGCCTCTTTGAATCAACATCTAAGAAAAGAGTATCAGTCCAATAGTTTATTTGCTACCTGCCGGTATGTCATGATTAGGTGTTCAGACAGACAATGGGGGGAAACTATATTGAGCTACACAGTACAACGCTACACACAGTCAGGAGCAAGAGAGAATCTTTCAGACATTGAATTATCACCCCTCTCTCTCTCTCACACGCTCTCTCCCCCTCAGGCCTTTGAAATCTAATATTTGTTTGTCACTGTCATGCAAATTGTCACCATCACCTGTGTTTTTCCCACTCAAGTCATTACTATCACATTTGTATTAATTGGCTGAATGAATGTTATTTTTTGTTGTTGGTGTGTGTATAATTGGATTGGTGGACCATATGTGCTTTTGCAGAGGGATTTTTGGCACATTTTAGTTGGTCATTTTCATGTGCTGGCAAAGGGATGTGAGACCCAGGTGAAGACAGTGAAGTAATGGTGTAATTGCATAATGCCTTTGATGAAACTACCCTGTAATTTTGTTAGACAATCGCTAACTGATTACAGCTGTACAATTATTGTGAGCCACTTTCCTGTTCTCCAAAAATAAAAGCTATGATTAGTGAATAGTCAAGATAATCGCCAAACAGTGGTGGTTAAACTCTTGTTATCACTTCTATATTTAGCCCCCCCCACCCACCCTGTCTGTGATGTAACAGACAGTGACATCATAACAGCAGCACATACCAATACATACCACATACCTTTCCAGGGTCCTATTCCATAAGCATTTTGCTCCACATTCTGAGGCATCATCAGGATGTCCAGGTTGCTGTTGACTGCTGTGGTAGTTTGACTATGTTGGGACATGACACAGGCTCTCAGAGGGACAGGAAAGGCACCAATTAAAATGTATTTGTCACATGCTTCACAAACAGGTGTAGATTAACAGTGACGTTTTTTTTTTTTACCTTTATTTAACTAGGCAAGTCAGTTAAGAACAAATTCTTATTTTCAATGACGGCCTAGGAACAGATTTTTACCTTTCCTGCTCAGGCATTCGATCTAGCAACCTTTCGGTTACTGGCCCAACGCTCTAACCACTAGGCTACCTGCCGCCCCATATGTAAATGTTTAGGTACGGGTCCTTTTTAAACAATGCAGAGTTAAAGATAAAGTAGAAATAGTGACACAAGGAATAAATAAATACACAGTGAATAACAAGAATGAGTAAAAAATAACCTAGCCATATACAGGGAGGACCAGTACAGTGTCTATGTGTAGATATGTTCATATAGGTAGGGGTTAAGTAACTATGCAACATGATAGATAATAGACTGAGCTGTATGATGGGACAGGAGGCACTCTGTCTACAGTACTCACTACAGCTTCACTACCATAACCTATTGATCCAGGCTCGGGTGCCACTGCTGAATGCAAATACCCTGTCACACTCACAGGAAGCATGGAGCAATACTGGCCATTCACAGGCCAGGGTCAGCAGCCAGCCTGTCTGTCAGTGGTGTGCTGTCCTGTCAGCATGCTGTGTGTGTGAAACACTAAGAGCTGTCTGTTAACCTGCAAGTCTGTTGAGGTGCTGTCACCTGCTGGCTGGTGTCACCTGACTGCTGCTTCTGGAGAGCCCTGTCGCTGCAGGTGTCTGAGAAGAGACCTTCTTTATTCACTCCTACAGCAGGTCTCTGAAGACCAGGAGACTCTACATGTGTGTATAGGTGACAGCCAGCCCTGTATTAGAGGAGCAAAGAATATAACTCAGGTCTCCTTCTCCCATGCAGGACTGGCTGTCACTTATAGAGAGGTATAGAAAGAGCATTTTCAGCTTGGCAAGAGTCATTTTCAGCTTGGCAAGAGTCATTTTCAGAAGTGAAGGCTGCCCCACGCACCCAGACAGGCAGGCAGGCACAGGCTCACATGTCACCTTGGTGTCATGTCTCTGTAGACCAGTGGTGCTGCTGTTCAACTAAACACAGCAATCTTCCTAGCCCAAGCCTGTATACATACAGTGCATTCTGAAAGTATTCACACCCTTGACTTTTTCCTCATCAATCTACACACAATGCCCCATAATGACAAAGCAACAACATTTTGGCAAATGTATTGCAAATAAAAACTGATCACATTTACGTAAGTATTCGTACCCTTTACTCAGTACTTTTTAAAGCACGTTTGGCAGCGATTACAGCCTCCGGTCTTCTTGGGTATGACGCTACAAGCTTCGCACACATGGTTTTGGGGAATTTCTCCCATTCTTCTCTGCAGATCCTCTAAAACTCTGTTAGGTTGGATGGGGACAGTTGCTGCACAACTATTTTCAAGTCTCTCCAGAGATGTTAGATCGGGTTCAAGTCGGGCTCTGGCTGGGCCACTCAAGGACATCCAGAGGCTTGCCCCGAAGCCACTCCTGCATTGTCTTGGCTGTGTGCTTAGGGTTTTTGTCATGTTGGAAGGTGAACCTTTGCCCCAGTCTGAGGTCCTGAGCGCTCTCGAGCAGGTTTTCATCTTTCTGTACTTTGCTCCGTTCATCTTTGTCTCGATCCTGACTAGTCTCTCAGTCCCTGCTGCTGAAAAACATCCCCACAGCATGATGCTGCCACCACCATGCTTGCCAGGTTTCCTCCAGGATGTTGCCAGGTTTCCTCCAGACATGACACTTGGCATTCAGGCCAAAGAGTTAAATCTTGGTTTCATCAGACCAAAAAATATTGTTTCTCATGGTCTGAGAGTCCTTTAGGTGCCTTTTGGCAAATAACAAGCAGGCTGTCATGTGCCTTTTACTGAGGAGTTGGTTCCATCTGGCCACACTACCATTAAGGCCTGATTGGTGGAGTGCTGCAGAGACGGTTGTCCTTCTGGAGGTTCCTCCCATCTCCACACAGGAGCTCCAGAGCTCTGTCAGTGACCATAGGGTTCACCTCCCTTTGTTACAACACATGGCTTTGTTGCCATCTCTAGAGCCAGCTCCTACGTGGCTGTTTTCTCCAGCTGGGTTGAACACACACACGAACACACACACACACACACACTCAATGACAGCTCCTTTGTGGGGTTCTCACTTTAGAGTAGTGTGTGTTCTCTACCTTTCACCTCCCTCTAACACGCCACAGCCTTTTGTTCTTGCCTTTGGCTGGTCTGCCATTATTCCCCTGGCGTAGCTGGTATTTGAAGACAATTGAACACACACACACACACACACACAACATCGCCCCTGGTTTGTAATACGCTTCAGCTATCCCACTAGTTAGTCTATTTATAAAGCTGCTCTTTCTCTCTTCCCTCGTTGCTACCACTCCTGCTACCTGTCTCTCTTTGCACACAATGGGCAGAGCAGAGAAGACAATGGAATGCTACTTTAATATTATGCAGCTCAGACTGAGGTAGAGGAAGAAGAGGAGAATGATGTTATGAGTCTCATAGTGTTGTGTAGTATGAATGGGAGAGACCACACTGGAGACCACCACGGTGGAGGGGTGGAGACTACGGTAGCTTCCATCCAGAAACTTCACCAATGTTTTCTGGAGTTCTCTAGAGTCTGCTTGCTAACTCCCTCCCTTTCCCACATGTCAGGCAGGAGTACTGTAGTACTAGAACAGACTCTAGACTGGGCCCTATGTCCACATGGCAGGAGTACTGTAGTACTAGAACAGACTCTAGACTGGGCCCTATGTCCACATGGCAGGAGTACTGTAGTACTAGAACAGACTCTAGACTGGGCCCTATGTCCACATGGCAGGCAGGAGTACTGTAAGCACTAGAACAGACTCTAGACTGGGCCCAATGTCCACATGGCAGGAGTACTGTAGTACTAGAACAGACTCTAGACTGGGCCCTATGTCCACATGGCAGGAGTACTGTAGTACTAGAACAGACTCTAGACTGGGCCCAATGTCCACATGGCAGGAGTACTGTAGTACTAGAACAGACTCTAGACTGGGCCCTATGTCCACATGGCAGGAGTACTGTAGTACTAGAACAGACTCTAGACTGGGCCCTATGTCCACATGGCAGGAGTACTGTAGTACTAGAACAGACTCTAGACTGGGCCCTATGTCCACATGGCAGGAGTACTGTAGCACTAGAACAGACTCTAGACTGGGCCCTATGTCCACATGGCAGGCAGGAGTACTGTAGCACTAGAACAGACTCTAGACTGGGCCCTATGTCCACATGGCAGGAGTACTGTAGTACTAGAACAGACTCTAGACTGGGCCCTATGTCCACATGGGAGGCAGGAGTACTGTAGTACTAGAACAGACTCTAGACTGGGCCCTATGTCCACATGGCAGGAGTACTGTAGTACTAGAACAGACTCTAGACTGGGCCCTATGTCCACATGGCAGGAGTACTGTAGTACTAGAACAGACTCTAGACTGGGCCCTATGTCCACATGGCAGGAGTACTGTAGCACTAGAACAGACTCTAGACTGGGCCCTATGTCCACATGGCAGGAGTACTGTAGCACTAGAACAGACTCTAGACTGGGCCCTATGTCCACATGGCAGGAGTACTGTAGCACTAGAACAGACTCTAGACTGGGCCCTATGTCCACATGCACTAGAACAGGACTGGGCCCTATGTCCACATGGCAGGAGTACTGTAGTACTAGAACAGACTCTAGACTGGGCCCTATGTCCACATGGCAGGAGTACTGTAGCACTAGAACAGACTCTAGACTGGGCCCAATGTTCACATGGTAGGAGTACTGTAGTACTAGAACAGACTCTAGACTGGGCCCTATGTCCACATGGCAGGAGTACTGTAGCACTAGAACAGACTCTAGACTGGGCCCTATGTCCACATGGCAGGAGTACTGTAGTACTAGAACAGACTCTAGACTGGGCCCTATGTCCACATGGCAGGCAGGAGTACTGTAGTACTAGAACAGACTCTAGACTGGGCCCAATGTCCACATGGCAGGAGTACTGTAGTACTAGAACAGACTCTAGACTGGGCCCTATGTCCACATGGCAGGAGTACTGTAGTACTAGAACAGACTCTAGACTGGGCCCTATGTCCACATGGCAGGCTGGAGTACTGTAGTACTAGAACAGACTCTAGACTGGGCCCTATGTCCACATGGCAGGAGTACTGTAGTACTAGAACAGACTCTAGACTGGGCCCTATGTCCACATGGCAGGCAGGAGTACTGTAGTACTAGAACAGACTCTAGACTGGGCCCTATGTCCACATGGCAGGCAGGAGTACTGTAGTACTAGAACAGACTCTAGACTGGGCCCTATGTCCACATGGGAGGCAGGAGTACTGTAGTACTAGAACAGACTCTAGACTGGGCCCTATGTCCACATGGCAGGAGTACTGTAGTACTAGAACAGACTCTAGACTGGGCCCTATGTCCACATGGCAGGCAGGAGTACTGTAGTACTAGAACAGACTCTAGACTGGGCCCTATGTCCACATGGCAGGCAGGAGTACTGTAGTACTAGAACAGACTCTAGACTGGGCCCTATGTCCACATGGCAGGAGTACTGTAGTACTAGAACAGACTCTAGACTGGGCCCAATGTCCACATGTCAGGCAGGAGTACTGTAGTACTAGAACAGACTCTAGACTGGGCCCTATGTCCACATGGCAGGAGTACTGTAGCACTAGAACAGACTCTAGACTGGGCCCTATGTCCACATGGCAGGAGTACTGTAGTACTAGAACAGACTCTAGACTGGGCCCTATGTCCACATGGCAGGCAGGAGTACTGTAGTACTAGAACAGACTCTAGACTGGGCCCTAGTCCAACAGACTCTAGAACAGACTAGGGCCCTATGTCCACATGGCAGGCAGGAGTACTGTAGTACTAGAACAGACTCTAGACTGGGCCCTATGTCCACATGGCAGGAGTACTGTAGTACTAGAACAGACTCTAGACTGGGCCCTATGTCCACATGGCAGGCAGGAGTACTGTAGTACTAGAACAGACTCTAGACTGGGCCCTATGTCCACATGGCAGGAGTACTGTAGCACTAGAACAGACTCTAGACTGGGCCCTATGTCCACATGGCAGGCAGGAGTACTGTAGCACTAGAACAGACTCTAGACTGGGCCCTATGTCCACATGGCACGAGTACTGTAGTACTAGAACAGACTCTAGACTGGGCCCTATGTCCACATGGCAGGAGTACTGTAGTACTAGAACAGACTCTAGACTGGGCCCTATGTCCACATGGCAGGAGTACTGTAGCACTAGAACAGACTCTAGACTGGGCCCTATGTCCACATGGCAGGAGTACTGTAGTACTAGAACAGACTCTAGACTGGGCCCTATGTCCACATGGCAGGAGTACTGTAGTACTAGAACAGACTCTAGACTGGGCCCTATGTCCACATGGCAGGAGTACTGTAGCACTAGAACAGACTCTAGACTGGGCCCTATGTCCACATGGCAGGAGTACTGTAGCACTAGAACAGACTCTAGACTGGGCCCTATGTCCACATGGCAGGAGTACTGTAGCACTAGAACAGACTCTAGACTGGGCCCTATGTCCACATGGCAGGAGTACTGTAGCACTAGAACAGACTCTAGACTGGGCCCTATGTCCACATGGCAGGAGTACTGTAGTACTAGAACAGACTCTAGACTGGGCCCTATGTCCACATGGCAGGAGTACTGTAGCACTAGAACAGACTCTAGACTGGGCCCTATGTCCACATGGCAGGAGTACTGTAGCACTAGAACAGACTCTAGACTGGGCCCTATGTCCACATGGCAGGAGTACTGTAGCACTAGAACAGACTCTAGACTGGGCCCTATGTCCACATGGCAGGAGTACTGTAGTACTAGAACAGACTCTAGACTGGGCCCTATGTCCACATGGCAGGAGTACTGTAGCACTAGAACAGACTCTAGACTGGGCCCTATGTCCACATGGCAGGAGTACTGTAGTACTAGAACAGACTCTAGACTGGGCCCTATGTCCACATGGCAGCACTAGAACAGACTCTAGACTGGGCCCAATGTTCACATAGTACTGTAGTACTAGAACAGACTCTAGACTGGGCCCTATGTCCACATGGCAGGAGTACTGTAGCACTAGAACAGACTCTAGACTGGGCCCTATGTCCACATGGCAGGAGTACTGTAGTACTAGAACAGACTCTAGACTGGGCCCTATGTCCACATGGCAGGAGTACTGTAGTACTAGAACAGACTCTAGACTGGGCCCTATGTCCACATGGCAGGAGTACTGTAGCACTAGAACAGACTCTAGACTGGGCCCTATGTCCACATGGCAGGAGTACTGTAGCACTAGAACAGACTCTAGACTGGGCCCTATGTCCACATGGCAGGAGTACTGTAGCACTAGAACAGACTCTAGACTGGGCCCTATGTCCACATGGCAGTACTGAGCACTAGAACAGACTCTAGACTGGGCCCTATGTCCACTAGAACTAGAACAGACTCTAGACTGGGCCCTATGTCCACATGGCAGGCAGGAGTACTGTAGCACTAGAACAGACTCTAGACTGGGCCCTATGTCCACATGGCAGGCAGGAGTACTGTAGCACTAGAACAGACTCTAGACTGGGCCCTATGTCCACATGGCAGGAGTACTGTAGTACTAGAACAGACTCTAGACTGGGCCCTATGTCCACATGGCAGGAGTACTGTAGCACTAGAACAGACTCTAGACTGGGCCCTATGTCCACATGGCAGGAGTACTGTAGCACTAGAACAGACTCTAGACTGGGCCCTATGTCCACATGGCAGGAGTACTGTAGCACTAGAACAGACTCTAGACTGGGCCCAATGTTCACGTCTCAAATGGCCCCCTCTTCCCTATGTCCCACTAGGGAATAGGGCTCTGGTCAAAATAAGTGCACTATATAGGGGATAGGTTGACATTTGGGATGCATCCTATGACTAAGAGCTAAATGCCCTGGCAGGCAGCAGAGTAAGTGAGGGAGCTGAGAAAGTGGTCCCTGCCAAAAGTGGTCACTGCCAAAAGCATCCATCTTAAAATGAATGTTGTGCCCTATCTCTTCTCCTGCAATGTTTTGGCAGTCCCCCCTTTAATCCTGAAATGTACTTCCTCTGCTACCTCCTAGCGACCACTGTTTACAGGGACCTGTGGACTGATACCACACTGTGAAAAGGCACTCTGCGACTAGAAAGTAACTGCTACTTCACTAGATTATTGTTATCGTTTACAGTATACTATTGTTGTTCATGTTTGTACAGGCTAATTAATTGGGTCTAATTGGTTCTATTCCACTGTCATTATTTCCTCAAATAGCTAGAGTGACATAGCTAGAGGACAAAAACAACAGAGCAACATTTTCTCACACCGCCCAAATACCTTGTACCTAGTAAATTCCCTTAAATGATCAGGCCCCTTTGCTTCTGCTCTCCAGTCTGTCAGTGTAGTGATATCGTAGGGTCGTTTGAACTCCTCTCTGTTGCTCAGGCTCTCTCATTGTGGCTCAGGCTCTCTTATTCTCACTCCCTGACAGTCGTTGTTATCATAATGGTCCTAATGTATTGGTTTGACCTGGTGGCCCCTAGCATTAGGTGACAGACACATAGGTCGTCATGTTCAGTTTGTTCATGACACTAGTATATAGAGACGCACTTTGACTGTGAATCTCTCTGCAAGACACTTTCCCTCACCAACACCAGCTAGACCGCGATGGCCAGCTTGTTTGATTCAACAACATACATGCAGATGCGGTCGCATCTGCACTCGCATCTGCACTCGGTCCGCAGGTAGTATTACATTTCATTACATTTCATTATAGTACAACGGTTTGATTTGTCTAATCTTAGCAATTCCTTCTTAGCTAGCTACACAGCCGTCTTTGTATCATAGATAATTGTAATTATCCACGTCCTAACGCAGTCTACACTGCCCTGCAGCTAGCCAGCTAGCTAACGTCCACCGTTAGCTAGTCCACCGTCTACCGATTAGCAGCACAACTATTACACTCAACTGAACGACTTGATTAGTGTAGTGTTAGCTAGCTACATAGTTGTCTTTGCTGTCTTCGGGCCCAAGATAATTGTGTAGTTTAGAGTGTGTAGTTTTATGTCGTCCTTAACATAGGAGACTCTGCTAGCTAGCCAACAGCTAGCCAACGTCTACCGAACAGAACTTCTGCACTCAACAATCCGGTCGCATTTATGCTCCACAGGTAGTATCACATTTTTCATTTCATTTCATTACAGTACAACGGCTTGATTTGTTTGATCGTAGCTAGCTACATAGCTAGTAGCAAATCTTTGTATCAAAGATAATTGTGTAGTCTAGAGCGATTTCCTAGGTTAACTAGCCAGCTATTGTCGTTCTTTCAAGCAACGTAACGTAATCATCACTGCTAGCTACTAGCCCCGAATAGCAGCACAGTAGAAACTATTACACTCAACGGAACGACTTGATTAGTGTAGTGTCAACAACGCAGCCAATGCCAACTAGCCTACTTAGTCAACAACGCAGCCTCTGCCAGCTAGCCTACTTCAGCAGTACTGTATCATTTTAATCATTTTAGTCAATAAGACACGAGCTTAACTCTCTGAACACTCGTGACGTGTAGTCCACTTGTCATTCCAATCTCCTTTGCATTAGCGTAGCCTCTTGTGTAGCCTGTCAACTATGTGTCTGTCTATCCCTGTTCTCTCCTCTCTGCACAGACCATACAAACGCTCCACACGCGTGGGCCACCTAATCTGGTGGTCCCAGCGCGCACGACCCACGTGGAGTTCCAGGTCTCCGGTAGCCTCTGGAACTGCCGATCTGCGGCCAACAAGGCAGAGTTCATCTCCGCCTATGTCTCCCTCCAGTCCCTCGACTTCTTGGCACTGACGGAAACATGGATCACCACAGACAACACTGCTACTCCTACTGCTCTCTCTTCGTCTGCCCACGTGTTCTCGCACACCCCGAGAGCTTCTGGTCAGCGGGGGTGGTGGCACCGGGATCCTCATCTCTCCCAAGTGGTCATTCTCTCTTTCTCCCTTACCCATCTGTCTATCGCCTCCTTTGAATTCCATGCTGTCACAGTTACCAGCCCTTTCAAGCTTAACATCCTTATCATTTATCGCCCTCCAGGTTCCCTCGGAGAGTTCATCAATGAGCTTGATGCCTTGATAAGCTCCTTTCCTGAGGACGGCTCACCTCTCACAGTTCTGGGCGACTTTAACCTCCCCACGCCACCTTTGACTCATTCCTCTCTGCCTCCTTCTTTCCACTCCTCTCCTCTTTTGACCTCACCCTCTCACCTTCCCCCCTACTCACAAGGCAGGAAATACGCTGACCTCATCTTTACTAGATGCTGTTCTTCCACTAAGTTGCAACTCCCCTCCAAGTCTCCGACCACTACCTTGTATCCTTTTCCCTCTCGCTCTCATCCAACACTTCCCACACTGCCCCTACTCGGATGGTATCGCGCCGTCCCAACCTTCGCTCTCTCTCCCCCGCTACTCTCTCCTCTTCCATCCTATCATCTCTTCCCTCTGCTCAAACCTTCTCCAACCTATCTCCTGATTCTGCCTCCTCAACCCTCCTCTCCTCCCTTTCTGCATCCTTTGACTCTCTATGTCCCCTATCCTCCAGGCCGGCTCGGTCCTCCCCTCCCGCTCCGTGGCTCGACGACTCATTGCGAGCTCACATGGCAGGGCTCCGGGCAGCCGAGCGGAAATGGAGGAAAACTCGCCTCCTGCGGACCTGACATCCTTTCACTCCCTCCTCTCTACATTTTCCTCTTCTCTCTCTGCTGCTAAAGCCACTTTCTACCACACTAAATTCCAAGCATCTGCCTCTAACCCTAGGAAGCTCTTTGCAACCTTCTCCTCCCTCCTGAATCCTCCTCCCCCTCCCCCCCTCCTCCCTCTCTGCAGATGACTTCGTCAACCATTTTGAAAAGAAGGTCGACGACATCCGATCCTCGTTGCTAAGTCAAACGACACCGCTGGTTCTGCTCACACTGCCCTACCCTGTGCTCTGACCTCTTTCTCCCCCTCTCTCCAGATGAAATCTCGCGTCTTGTGACGGCCGGCCGCCCTACAACCTGCCCGCTTGACCCTATCCCCTCCTCTCTTCTCCAGACCATTTCCGGAGACCTCCTCCCTTACCTCACCTCGCTCATCAACTCATCCCTGACCGCTGGACGTCCCTTCCGTCTTCAAGAGAGCGAGAGTTGCACCCCTTCTGAAAAAACCTACACTCGATCCCTCCGATGTCAACAACTACAGACCAGTATCCCTTCTTTCTTTTCTCTCCAAAACTCTTGAACGTGCCGTCCTTGGCCAGCTCTCCCGCTATCTCTCTCAGAATGACCTTCTTGATCCAAATCAGTCAGGTTTCAAGACTAGTCATTCAACTGAGACTGCTCTTCTCTGTATCACGGAGGCGCTCCGCACTGCTAAAGCTAACTCTCTCTCCTCTGCTCTCATCCTTCTAGACCTATCGGCTGCCTTCGATACTGTGAACCATCAGATCCTCCTCTCCACCCTCTCCGAGTTGGGCATCTCCACACGCTTGTTCGTCCTACCTGACAGGTCGCTCCTACCAGGTGGCGTGGCGAGAATCCGTCTCCACACCACGTGCTCTCACCACTGGTGTCCCCAGGGCTCTGTTCTAGGCCCTCTCCTATTCTCGCTATACACCAAGTCACTTGGCTCTGTCATAACCTCACATGGTCTCTCCTATCATTGCTATGCAGACGACACACAATTAATCTTCTCCTTTCCCCCTTCTGACCAGGTGGTCGCATCTCTGCATGTCCAGACATATCCGTGTGGATGACGGATCACCACCTCAAGCTGAACCTCGGCAAGACGGAGCTGCTCTTCCTCCCGGGGAAGGACTGCCCGTTCCATGATCTCGCCATCACGGTTGACAACTCCATTGTGTCCTCCTCCCAGAGCGCTAAGAACCTTGGCGTGATCCTGGACAACACCCTGTCGTTCTCAACTAACATCAGGCGGTGGCCCGTTCCTGTAGGTTCATGCTCTACAACATCAGAGTACACCCTGCCTCACACAGGAAGCGGCGAGGTCCTAATCCAGGCACTTGTCATCTCCCGTCTGGATTACTGCAACTCGCTGTTGGCTGGGCTCCCTGCCTGTGCCATTAAACCCCTACAACTCATCCAGAACGCCGCAGCCCGTCTGGTGTTCAACCTTCCCAAGTTCTCTCACGTCACCCCGCTCCTCCGCTCCCTCCACTGGCTTCCAGTTGAATGCATCCGCTACAAGACCATGGTTTGACGGAGCTGTGGTGGCACCTCAGTACCTCCAGGCTCTGATCAGGCCCTACACCCAAACAAGGGCACTGCGTTCATCCACCTCTGGCCTGCTCGCCTCCCTACCACTGAGGAAGTACAGTTCCCGCTCAGCCCAGTCAAAACTGTTCGCTGCTCTGGCCCCCAATGGTGGAACAAACTCCCTGCCAGGACAGCGGAGTCAATCACCACCTTCCGGAGACACCTGAAACCCCACCTCTTTAAGGAATACCTAGGATAGGATAAAGTAATCCCTCTCACCCCCTCCCCTGAAAGATTTAGATGCACTACTGTTCCACTGGAGGTCATAAGGTGAATGCACCAATTTGTAAGTCGCTCTGGATAAGAGCGTCTGCTAAATGACTTAAATGTAAATGTAAATGTAATATGTTTATAAT
>NC_088399.1:70013712-70053712 GCF_034236695.1 Oncorhynchus nerka | reverse complement strand
AGGAGGAATGCGATAGCCGCCGGAGGAATGGGCCTTTCACACAGGCTCATCCCCTTCACAGGTTTCCTCTGAACCACTCTCTCTCACTTTTATTTACACACTCACTCTCACGTGCAGTCTCTCGCACGCGCTCACACATCCCCATTCAGAGCAGTGTATTAATGAAATATGTGTGGAGCGATGCATGAATGGAGGGAGGGGTTGTAGCTTTCTGTGAAGACTGACAACTGGTGACGTTCCGCTGTTGGCCACACACACACACACACACATACAGCTTGCCTGTAGTACCGTAACTTCTCAGAGTGCTATATATAGCAGTGGTGACTGAATGAGCTCTAGGAAGGACAACAACACAGGATATTATGTTAGATGTTCGAGGTCACACTGGTGACATGACTCACTGTTGTACTGTCATCGGACACAGATGTCAAATTTTATTTGCCACATACACATGGTTAGCAGATGTTAATGGCCACATACACATGGTTAGCAGATGTTAATGGTCACATACACATGGTTAGCAGATGTTAATGGTCACATACACATGGTTAGCAGATGTTAATGGCCACATACACATGGTTAGCAGATGTTAATGGTCACATACACATGGTTAGCAGATGTTAATGGCCACATACACATGGTTAGCAGATGTTAATGGCCACATACACATGGTTAGCAGATGTTAATGGTCACATACACATGGTTAGCAGATGTTAATGGTCACATACACATGGTTAGCAGATGTTAATGGCCACATACACATGGTTAGCAGATGTTAATGGCCACATACACATGGTTAGCAGATGTTAATGGCCACATACACATGGTTAGCAGATGTTAATGGCCACATACACATGGTTAGCAGATGTTAATGGCCACATACACATGGTTAGCAGATGTTAATGGCCACATACACATGGTTAGCAGATGTTAATGGCCACATACACATGGTTAGCAGATGCTAATGGCCACATACACATGGTTAGCAGATGCTAATGGCCACATACACATGGTTAGCAGATGCTAATGGCCACATACACATGGTTAGCAGATGTTAATGGCCACATACACATGGTTAGCAGATGTTAATGGCCACATACACATGGTTAGCAGATGTTAATGGCCACATACACATGGTTAGCAGATGTCAATGGCCACATACACATGGTTAGCAGATGTCAATGGCCACATACACATGGTTAGCAGATGTTAATGGCCACATACACATGGTTAGCAGATGTTAATGGCCACATACACATGGTTAGCAGATGTTAAAGGCCACATACACATGGTTAGCAGATGTTAATGGCCACATACACATGCTTAGCAGATGTTAATGGTCACATACACATGGTTAGCAGATGTTAATGGCCACATACACATGGTTAGCAGATGTTAATGGTCACATACACATGGTTAGCAGATGTTAATGGCCACACACACATGGTTAGCAGATGTTAATGGCCACACACACATGGTTAGCAGATGTTAATGGCCACACACACATGGTTAGCAGATGTTAATGGCCACACACACATGGTTAGCAGATGTTAATGGCCACACACACATGGTTAGCAGATGTTAATGGTCACACACACATGGTTAGCAGATGTTAATGGTCACACACACATGGTTAGCAGATGTTAATGGCCACACACACATGGTTAGCAGATGTTAATGGTCATGGTTAGCATGGCCACACATGGTTAGCAGATGTTAATGGCCACATACACATGGTTAGCAGATGTTAATGGTCACATACACATGGTTAGCAGATGTTAATGGCCACATACACATGGTTAGCAGATGTTAATGGCCACATACACATGGTTAGCAGATGTTAATGGCCACATACACATGGTTAGCAGATGTTAATGGCCACATACACATGGTTAGCAGATGTTAATGGCCACATACACATGGTTAGCAGATGTTAATGGCCACATACACATGGTTAGCAGATGCTAATGGCCACATACACATGGTTAGCAGATGCTAATGGCCACATACACATGGTTAGCAGATGTTAATGGCCACATACACATGGTTAGCAGATGCTAATGGCCACATACACATGGTTAGCAGATGCTAATGGCCACATACACATGGTTAGCAGATGTTAATGGCCACATACACATGGTTAGCAGATGTTAATGGCCACATACACATGGTTAGCAGATGTTAATGGCCACATACACATGGTTAGCAGATGCTAATGGCCACATACACATGGTTAGCAGATGCTAATGGTCACATACACATGGTTAGCAGATGCTAATGGCCACATACACATGCTTAGCAGATGTTAATGGCCACACACACATGGTTAGCAGATGTTAATGGCCACATACACATGGTTAGCAGATGTTAATGGCCACATACACATGGTTAGCAGATGTTAATGGCCACATACACATGGTTAGCAGATGTTAATGGCCACATACACATGGTTAGCAGATGTTAATGGTCACATACACATGGTTAGCAGATGTTAATGGCCACATACACATGGTTAGCAGATGTTAATGGCCACATACACATGGTTAGCAGATGTTAATGGCCACATACACATGGTTAGCAGATGTTAATGGTCACACAGACATGGTTAGCAGATATTAATGGTCACATACACATGGTTAGCAGATGTTAATGGCCACATACACATGGTTAGCAGATGTTAATGGCCACATACACATGGTTAGCAGATGTTAATGGCCACATACACATGGTTAGCAGATGTTAATGGTCACATACACATGGTTAGCAGATGTTAATGGCCACATACACATGGTTAGCAGATGTTAATGGCCACATACACATGGTTAGCAGATGTTAATGGTCACATACACATGCTTAGCAGATGTTAATGGCCACATACACATGCTTAGCAGATGTTTAAAAAAGGCCATGGTGACAAAGTAAATACAATATAGCAAGTAAAACACTGGAATGGTAGTTTTGCAATGGAAGAATGTGCAAAGTACAGTACAGTATATACATATGAGATGAGTAATGTAGGGTATGTAAACATATAAAAGTGGCATTGTTTAAAGTGGCTAGTGATACATGTATTACATAAAGATGGCAAGATGCAGTAGATGGTATAGAGTACAGTATATACATATGACATTATTAAAGTGGCTGGAGTTGAGTCAGTATGTTGGCAGCAGCCACTCAATGCTAGTGATGGCTGTTTAACAGTCTGATGGCCTTGAGATAGAAGCTGTTTTTCAGTCTCTCTGTCCCAGCTTTGATGCACCTGTACTGACCTCGCCTTCTGGATGATAGCGGTGTGAACAGGCAGTGGCTCGGGTGGTTGTTGTCCTTGATGATCTTTATGGCCTTCCTGTGACATCGGGTGGTGTAGGTGTCCTGGAGGGCAGGTAGTTTTCCCCCAGTGATGCGTTGTGCAGACCTCACTACCCTCTGGAGAGCCTTACGGTTGTGGGTGGAGCAGTTTCCGTACCAGGTGGTGTACAGCCTGACAGGATGCTCTCGATTGTGCATCTGTAAAAGTTTGTGAGTGCTTTTGGTGATTAGCCAAATTTCTTCAGCCTCCTGAGGTTGAAGAGGCGCTGTTGCTCCTTCTTCACCACACTTTCTGTGTGCGTGGACCAATTCAGTTTGTCCGTGATGTGTATGCTGAGGAACTTAACTTACTACCCTCTCCACTACTGTCCCGTCGATGTGGATAGTGGGGTGCTCCCTCTGCTGTTTCCTTTGTTTTGTTGACGTTGAGTGTGAGGTTATTTTCCTGACAACACACTCCGAGGGCCCTTACCTCCTTCCTGTAGGCCGTCTCGTCGTTGTTGGTAATCAAGCCTACCACTAGTGTCGTCTGCAAACTTGATAATTGAGTTGGAGGCGTGCATGGCCACGCAGTCATGGGTGAACAGGGAGTACAGGAGAGGGCTCAGAACGCACCCTTGTGGGGCCCCAGTGTTGAGGATCAGCAGGGTGGAGATGTTGTTACCTACCCTCACCACCTGGGGTCGGCCCATCAGGAAGTCCAGTACCCAGTTGCACAGGGCGGGGTCCAGACCCAGGGTCTTGAGCTTAATGACGAGTTTGGAGGGTACTATGGTCTTAAATGCTGAGCTATAGTTGATGAACAGCGGTGATGGTTTTTATACATTTTACAGTTTTTATAAGTATTCCTCTTGTCCAGATGGGTTAGGGCAGTGGGCAGTGTTTTTGTGTCGTCTGTGGACCTATTGGGGCGGTAAGCAAGTTGGAGTGGGTCTAGGGTGTCAGGTAGGGTGGAGGTGATATGGTCCTTGATGACAGAAGTGAGTGCTACGGGGCGGTAGTCGTTTAGCTCAGTTACCTTAGCTTTCTTGGGAACAGGAACAATGGTGGCCCTCTTAAAGCATGTGGGAACAGCAGACTGGGATAAGGATTGATTGAATATGTCCATAAACACACCAGCCAGCTGGTCTGCGCATGCTCTGAGGACGCGGCTGGGGATGCCGTCTGGGCCTGCAGCCCTGCGAGGGTTAACACGTTTAAATGTTTTACTCACGTCGGCTGCAGTGAAGGAGAGCCCACAGGTTTTGGTAGCGGGCCGTGTCAGTGGCACTGTATTGTCCTCAAAGCAAGCAAAGAAGTTGTTTAGTCTGCAACGGGGCTGGTTTTCTTTTTGTAATCCGTGATTGACTGTAGAACCTGCCACATACCTCTCGTGTCGTATCCGTTGAATTACGACTCTACTTTGTCTCTACACTGACGCTTAGCTTGTTTGATTGCCTTGCGGAGGGAATAGCTACACTGTTTGTATTCTGTCATGTTTCCGGTCACCTTGCCCTGATTAAAAGCAGTGGTTCGCGCTTTCAGTTTTGTGCGAATGCCGCCATCAATCCACGGTTTCTGGTTTGGGAATGTTTTAATAAACGCTGTGGATACAACGTCACCAATGCACTTGCTAATAAACTCGCTCACCAAATCAGCGTATTCGTCAATGTTGTTGTTTGACGCAATGCGGAACATATCCCAGTCCACGTGATCGAAGCAATCTTGAAGCGTGGAATCAGATTGGTCGGACCAGTGTTGAACAGACCTGAGCGCGGGAGCTTCTTGTTTTAGCTTCTGTCTGTAGGCAGGGAGCAACAAAATGGAGTCGTGGTCAGCTTTTCCGAAAGGAGGGCAGGGGAGGGCCTTATATGCGTCGCGCAAGTTAGAATAACAATGATCCAGGGTTTTACCAGCCCTGCGCAATCAATATGCTGATAGAATTTAGGGAGTCTTGTTTTCAGATTAGCCTTGTTAAAATCCCCAGCTACAATGAATGCAGCCTCGGGATATGACACTAATAACGGCGCACGGAAAACACTTCTGTATTGTGCTGGGTGGCCTGGCAGTGTTTCTAAAGCTTATTTGTGACTTTCTGAGACTTTGTCCTGATGTAAGAACACAACACGTAACTATACCGAACAGGGCAATTAGCAATCAACCAGTGTCCTCTGGCTCTGTGTTTAAACCACCTACTGCCATTGAACAGAGTGGTGGGAGCGTGATGAGGAGTGCATTGGGACCCATATTAATCATCAACTTCTCCTGTGATTAGCAGGGCGGGATGAAGGGAGAGTGGGAGACCGAAAGAGCTTTCTGAGTGGGCTCATCTGAACACTGATGAGGTTATTGTAAACTAATAGGACCATGGAGGTGTCACACCTCTATTACAGACACTAGGAAACACTTGACACATCCCATGAGGATTCAACACCAACGTGTAGGACGGCTCGGCATTAGCATCCCCCGGCCGTAGTCACTTCACAACATTCTAGATACACTCGAATCAGCCCGTGAGGAAATTGTAACATCGGAAGGAAATGTAGCATACAGTAAGTGTGATCATGGTGATGAGGCTTGGTAACCCCGGGCACTATATCTCACACACACACACACACACACACACACACACACACACTGAATCTATTCTAATTTTAGCAGCATTCTTTCTCTTTTCTTTTTCCTCTTCATGAACCTGATAACCTGTTCATTCATTCAGCGGGCCAGTCCTCTAATCGCATGCCTCCATCTCTCATTCATCACCACAGCTTCGGCGCCTCACTGACGCTTCCTTGTCGCGCTCTCTTTCTCACACACTCTCTCTATCCTTCTCTCTCTTTCTCACACACTCTCTCTATCCTTCTCTCTCTTTCTCACACACTCTCTCTATCCTTCTCTCTCTTTCTCACACACTCTCTCTATCCTTCTCTCTCTTTCTCACACACTCTCTCTATCCTTCTCTCTCTTTCTCACACACTCTCTCTATCCTTCTCTCTCTGTCTCACACACTCTCTCTCTCTCCTTCTCTCTCTTTCTCACACACTCTCTCTATCCTTCTCTCTCTGTCTCTCACACTCTCTCTATCCTTCTCTCTCTGTCTCTCACACTATCTCTATCCTTCTCTCTCTGTCTCTCACACTCTCTCTATCCTTCTCTCTCGGTCTCTCACACACTCTCTATATCCTTCTCTCTCTTTCTCACACACTCTCTCTCTATATCCTTCTCTCTCTTTCTCACACACTCTCTCTCTATATCCTTCTCTCTGTCTCACACACTCTCTCTATCCTTCTCTCTCTGTCTCACACACTCTCTCTATCCTTCTCTCTCTGTCTCACACACTCTCTCTATCCTTCTCTCTCTGTCTCACACACTCTCTCTATCCTTCTCTCTCTGTCTCACACACTCTCTCTATCCCTTCTCTCTCTGTCTCACACACTCTCTCTATCCCTTCTCTCTTTCTCACACACTCTCTATCCTTCTCTCTCTTTCTCTCACACACTCTCTATCCTTCTCTCTCTTTCTCTCACACTCTCTCTATCCTTCTCTCTCTTTCTCACACACTCTGTCCCTTCTCTCTCTCTCACACTCTCTCTATCCTTCTCTCTGTGTCTCTCACACTTTCTCTATCCTTCTGTCTCTGTCTCTCACACTCTCTCTATCCTTCTCTCACACTCTCTCTATCCTTCTCGCTCTGTCTCGCACACTCTCTTTCTCCTCTCCCTTTGCGTTCTGTACTTCGCATGGCAGAGCTGAGGCAAGCTGAAGCCCGAGACATCTCTAATGATGAAGAAAGGAGTGCCTGCTTGGTCTGCCACCGCCACCATCAATCCTCCCTCTGTATATACCGAATCCTATTTAACAAATCTGGTGGCTGTAGATTTCTATCAATGGCCAAGTCCCAATGGCTCACAAGGGTGGGTCCCCTATGGCCAATCTTTATCCTAAGACACTTTGGCCACCGACGGATGTCATTCATTTTCTTGTTTCTCCACCACAACAGCAGTAATATTAGACGTTGTCCCACTTATTGATTTGGAAAACCCCCGCGTTTTCAACAACCCTCCCGTTTTCAGGACACACCTGCTCCATTGACGGTACAGTAAGCTACCAAGCATTACATTTCATTACGGGGGGAAATATACCGTGAAATCACTTCTGCTGAGCCGTGTCTTTGTTTCTTTGCCCGTCGCTCTGTGCCAAATGGCGCCCTATTCCCTAAGCAGTGCACTACTTTAGACCAGGACCAAAAAGGCTCAGGTCAAAAGTAGTGCACTATGCAGGCAATAGGGCGCCATTTGTGACGCGGGCTCAAGGCGGTGGCATATTGTGTTCCTATTGATTCTGGCAGACCAACACGCTCCACTGTGCTGACAAAGGGCCCGAATGCATAATATTGCTTTCGTTTCTAACTGTATTTGGACTGACTAACACAAATTGAATCATATACCATAAAATGTGATGTGGCTGCCTGGTTGCTCAGGGTCCTACGCTGCATTGGCAATGTAAAATAACACTCATAGGTAAATGATATGATGATGTTTGTATTTGAACAGCGCTAGACATTGAAATGGGTGACTTAGGGAGATGTAGGACCTTGACAGCGGACAGACGGACATCAGATGGAGATACCCTTCTTTAGAAGGACAGACAGACAAACCCCATGCTTTACCGCGGGGTTTTTCAACTGTTACCCCACGATGTCCGGAGTACTGCTGATTTGATGTTCTGCCTGATAACTAATTGCACTTCTGGTTTCCCAGGTCTAAATCAATCCCCGATTAGAGAGGAGGCATTTAAAAAAGTAGTGGAACTGGCTTCGAGGTCCGGATTTGAATTTGAGGGCTTCACAGAACGAAGCGACTGACACGCCTGAAAGGCATCTTTATGACACGTTGACAAACTAGATCTGTTCTGTTCTGACTGCCTGTCATCTACATGGAAAGTTACCAGGCTCTGTCAGATAGATCCCGGGTTTGCCTCGCTGGCGTCTCTGTGTCATGGCGTCACGCGTTGTCCTTGGTGCCGGCCCAACCCAGCACGCTGCAACTTATCTAACTCGCTGTCAGAGAGAGTTGTATCCTCTGTGAATGACCTGCGTCTGCCTCTCTCTCTCCAGTGTAGCGTGGCGGTATGACTTGACATTGGTGCCCGGTCCTGGCTCACTGTACGGACAGGGGTGGTTGACCATGCAGGTCTTAATGCAGACTGCCACCCTGACTTCCCCCTTAGACAGCACAGCGTGTCAGGATGAGTGTAGAGGCGAGGGGGAGAGAAGTGGGACGAGACGAGTGATCGGTAGAGCGAGGAGGCGGAGCGGCAATGGGGGCGAGATTAGAGGCGAACGACCGACCAAACAAGCGACGGCACACGCAAAAGAAGTGGGCCGACGCCCACGGCAACTGTCATCAAGCATTGATGAGTGTTTTGATTGACAGGCAGGCAGTAGTCGTGAGGGAGGGAGGGACTTGGCGTGGAGTCATCAAAGGGGACATGATCAGAAGAGACGTAGCAAGGCTATAATTCATGTCATTATTTCCTGTGTCGTTCATCCTTCTCTCCCCTCTTGTCCTCCTTTCTCTCCTCTCTTTCCCCCCTCTCTCTCTCTTCTCCTTCTCTTCCTCTCTTTCCCCCCTCTCTTCTCCTTCTCTTCCTCTCTTTCCCCTCTCTCTCTCTCTCTTCTCCTTCTCTTCCTCTCTTTCCCCCCTCTCTCTCTCTTCTCCTTCTCTTCCTCTCTTTCCCCCTCTCTCTCTCTTCTCCTTCTCTTCCTCTCTTTCCCCCTCTCTCTCTCTTCTCCTTCTCTTCCTCTTTTCCCCCTCTCTCTCTCTTCTCCTTCTCTTCCTCTCTTTCCCCCCTCTCTCTCTCTCTCTTCTCCTTCTCTTCCTCTCTTTCCCCTCTCTCTCTCTTCTCCTTCTCTTCCTCTCTTTCCCCCTCTCTCTCTCTTCTCCTTCTCTTCCTCTCTTTCCCCCTCTCTCTCTCTTCTCCTTCTCTTCCTCTCTTTCCCCCTCTCTCTCTTTTCCTTCTCTTCATCTCTTTCCCCCTCTCTCTTCTCCTTGTCTTCCTCTCTTTCCCCCTCTCTCTCTTCTCCTTCTCTTCCTCTCCTTCCCCCTCTCTCTCTCTCTTCTCCTTCTCTTCCTCTCTTTCCCCCTCTCTCTCTCTTCTCCTTCTCTTCCTCTCTTTCCCCCCTCTCTCTCTTCTCCTTCTCTTCCTCTCTTTCCCCCTCTCTCTCTCTTCTCCTTCTCTTCCTCTCTTTCCCCCTCTCTCTCTCTTCTCTCCTCCCCCCTCTCTCTTTTCCTTCTCTTCCTATCTTTCCCCCCTCTCTCTCTCTTCTCCTTCTCTTCCTCTCTTTCCCCCCCTCTCTCTCTCTTCTCCTTCTCTTCCTCTCTTTCCCCCTCTCTCTCTTCTCCTTCTCTTCCTCTCTTTCCCCCCTCTCTCTCTCTCTCTTCCTTCTCTTCCTCTCTTTCCCCCTCTTCTCCTTCTCTTCCTCTGACCCCCCTCTCTCTCTTCTCCTTCTCTTCCTCTCTCTCCCCCTCTCTCTTCTCCTTCTCTTCCTCTCTTTCCCCCTCTCTCTCTCTTCTCCTTCTCTTCCTCTCTTTCCCTCTCTCTCTCTTCTCCTTCTCTTCCTCTTTCCCCCTCTCTCTCTCTCTCTTCTCCTTCTCTTCCTCTCTTTCCCCCTCTCTCTCTCTCTCCTCTCTTCTCTTCCCCCTCTCTTTCCTTCTCTCTCTCTCCCCCTCTCTCCTTCTCTTCCTCTCTTTCCCCCTCTCTCTCTTCTCCTTCTCTTCCTCTCTTTCCCCCCTCTCTCTCTTCTCCTTCTCTTCCTCTCTTTCCCCCTCTCTCTCTCTTCTCCTTCTCTTCCTCTCTTTCCCCCTCTCTCTCTCTCTTCTCCTTCTCTTCCTCTTTCCCCCTCTCTCTCTTCTCCTTCTCTTCCTCTCTTCCCCCTCTCTCTTCTCCTTCTCTTCCTCTCTTTCCCCTCTCTCTCTTCTCCTTCTCTTCCTCTCTTTCCCTCTCTCTCTCTCTCTTCTCCTTCTCTTCCTCTCTTTCCCCCTCTCTCTCTCTTCTCCTTCTCTTCCTCTCTTTCCCCCTCTCTCTCTCTCTTCTCCTTCTCTTCCTCTCTTTCCCCCTCTCTCTCTCCTCTCCTTCTCTTCCTCTCTTTCCCCCTCTTCTCTCTTCTCCTTCTCTTCCTCTTTGGGCTCTCTCTCTTCTCCTTCTCTTCCTCTTTCCCCCTCTCTCTCTCTCTCTTCTCCTTCTCTTCCTCTTTCCCCCTCTCTCTCTCTCTCCTCCTTCTCTTCCTCTCTTTCCCCCTCTCTCTCTCTCCTCCTTCTCTTCCTCTCTTTCCCCCTCTCTCTCTCTTCTCCTTCTCTTCCTCTCTTTCCCCTCTCTCTCTCTCTTCTCCTTCTCTTCCTCTCTTTCCCCCTCTCTCTCTCTTCTCCTTCTCTTCCTCTCTTTCCCCCTCTCTCTCTCTTCTCCTTCTCTTCCTCTTTCTCTCTCTCTCTTCTCCTTCTCTTCCTCTCTCTCTCTCCCCTCTCTCTCTTCTCCTTCTTCCTCCCCCCTCTCTCTCTTTTCTCCTTCTCTTCCTCTCTTTCCCCTAGCACCATCCTTTAGTACTTCTCTCAGTTTTCCCCGAACCCACTACACCATGCCAAGTTGTGGCCTTTGAAGCAGTCTTCCCACAGGGCAGGGTTTTCCTGGGGTAGTGTATTAATGATGACTGGAAATATATATATAAAATGGATGTGGTGTTTAGAAGGTCATGATCAGAGTCTGTTTAGTCTAATGAAGCAGCATTAAACAGAGCTTCTCTCTTCTCTCCTGCATTGTGAATGATTGGACCCGGCTGGCCCTCCTCCCTGTCCTCCTCCGGGATCCACACACACACACACTTAGCTGGGTCTCCAAACAGCTCTCGCTAGCACAGACCCAGTCCCAACAGCTTTTGTTTCTTCTCTGATCTCCTAGTTCCTCTGTGTGGGCTATGATAACCACACCTGGCACAGACTCAGAGGACCACCCACAGCCTTCCTTCTCCTCTAACAGCTGAGAGAGGGAGGGGGCCTTTAGCTTCACACTCACTGAGGAGGAGAGGAGTGTTGGACCCCTGAATTGGCACCTCTGTTACCTATATAGTGCACTATTTCTGACCACGGCCCATTGGGCATAGGGTGCCGTTTTAGACTCACTGGTTTCTCACAGCCTGTTGATGTTCCCGTACACTAAAGTACATCCACCAGTCAGGCACCAGAGAGAGAGAACAGCCTGTGGATGCTCCCGTACACTACAGTACATCCACCAGTCAGGCACCAGAGCAGAGAGAGAGAACAGCCTGTGGATGCTCCCGTACACTACAGTACATCCACCAGTCAGGCACCAGAGCAGAGAGAGAGAACAGTCTGTGGGATTATCCCGTACACTACAGTACATCCACCAGTCAGGCACCAGAGCAGAGAGAGAGAACAGCCTGTGGATGCTCCCGTACACTACAGTACATCCACCAGTCAGGCACCAGAGCAGAGAGAGAGAACAGCCTGTGGATGCTCCCGTACACTACAGTACATCCACCAGTCAGACACCAGAGCAGAGAGAGAGAACAGTCTGTGGGATTATCCCGTACACTAAAGTACATCCACCAGTCGGGCACCAGAGAGAGAGAACAGCCTGTGGATGCTCCCGTACACTACAGTACATCCACCAGTCAGGCACCAGAGCAGAGAGAGAGAACAGTCTGTGGGATTCTCCCGTACACTACAGTACATCCACCAGTCAGGCACCAGAGCAGAGAGAGAGAACAGTCTGTGGGATTATCCCGTACACTACAGTACATCCACCAGTCAGGCACCAGAGCAGAGAGAGAGAACAGTCTGTGGGATTATCCCGTACACTACAGTACATCCACCAGTCAGGCACCAGAGCAGAGAGAGAGAACAGTCTGTGGGATTATCCCGTACACTACAGTACATCCACCAGTCAGGCACCAGAGCAGAGAGAGAGAACAGCCTGTGGATGCTCCCGTACACTACAGTACATCCACCAGTCAGGCACCAGAGCAGAGAGAGAGAACAGTCTGTGGATGCTCCCGTACACTACAGTACATCCACCAGTCAGGCACCAGAGCAGAGAGAGAGAACAGCCTGTGGATGCTCCCGTACACTACAGTACATCCACCAGTCAGGCACCAGAGAGAGAGAACAGCCTGTGGATGCTCCCGTACACTACAGTACATCCACCAGTCGGGCACCAGAGAGAGAGAACAGCCTGTGGATGCTCCCGTACACTACAGTACATCCACCAGTCAGGCACCAGAGCAGAGAGAGAGAACAGCCTGTGGATGCTCCCGTACACTACAGTACATCCACCAGTCAGGCACCAGAGCAGAGAGAGAGAACAGCCTGTGGATGCTCCCGTACACTACAGTACATCCACCAGTCAGGCAACAGAGCTGAGAGAGAGAACAGTCTGTGGATGCTCCCGTACACTACAGTACATCCACCAGTCAGGCACCAGAGCAGAGAGAGAGAACAGTCTGTGGATGCTCCCGTACACTACAGTACATCCACCAGTCAGGCACCAGAGCAGAGAGAGAGAACAGCCTGTGGATGCTCCCGTACACTACAGTACATCCACCAGTCAGGCACCAGAGCAGAGAGAGAGAACAGTGTGTGGATGCTCCCGTACACTACAGTACATCCACCAGTCAGGCACCAGAGCAGAGAGAGAGAACAGTGTGTGGACATCTGCACAGGAAGATCATCTCCTGTTTGTTATTATTTTGGCTAATTAAAATCCTCATCGCTGGACGGCTGCAATTTGCTATAATGAGAGACGGGAAGGAAGGAAGGAAGGAAGGAAGGAGGGAAGGGAAGGGATGGAGATGGGGGGAGGTTCTGGGTTCGGGCCGCCATCCCTATCCCCAGCCCATGTCGAGCTGCCAATACTGATCCATCCCAGGGCTAGCCAGTAACCTGCTGCTGGAGCTCCTTTATCTTGCAGGCCTAGTTAATTGGCTTCTAAGTTGCTAACTTAACACGCCAGACGAACAAACAAACCGACGGACGAACAGACCGATACACGAGACCGTGAGCAGGTGCTGCTGTGTTGGTGTTAATGCTGGATCGCTAGCTGGCTGGGCCTGAGCCAGCCAGGCTCTCCTTCTCCACCACATACACCTGTCAACCTTTCTTCCTGTTGTTTACCTCAGAACCCGCTCAGTTGCGTGTGTTTTGTTGCGTGTGTTTTGAGTGCTGGCAAAGTTACAATGTTGGGCTGTGTTTGGTCTGCTCCCCTGAACATCAGTTATTGGGTCAGACAGACAGGAATATGCAGAATACACACACACACACACACACACACACACACACACACACACACACACACACAGAAACACACACAGCTTCTGTCTTAACCATTTAAACACTTGTGTTACCTCCTAAGAGCTTCCCATAACCCCCTTGCTGTGTTTTATGTCTATAGAGCAGTACAGGACAGAGCACCATCTATAATTCACTGGATTTGGGTAACTTGGTGGCCTCCTCTGCTGTTTTTAGAAATCTGAGTGCTATTTAAGGAGCTGGCGCTCGCTCACATGCCGTTCAAGTATTGGAATAATTAATGGAGGAGGGAGGAAGTGAGCTAGGGATGAGCGAAGAGGGAGAATTAGGTGAAGAAAGAAATAATTTATGTTTGTGTGAACCACTTAGATCCCTGCCATTGAGGACAGAAGCCATCGTCTTGTCTGGCCCCACTGGTTTAAATGTCTGTCTCTCTGATAGTCTTTTTCTCTCTCGCTCTCCATCTCATTCTTTCACAGTTTCTCTCACTGTCTCTCTCTCTCTCTCTCTCTCTCTCTCTCTCTCTCTCTCTCTCTCTCTCTCTCTCTGTGTCTCTCTCTCTCTCTCTGTGTCTCTTTCTCTCTCTCTATCGTTCTCTGTGTATCTCTGTGTCTCTCTCTCTCTGTCTCTCTCTCTCTCTCTCTCTCTCTCTCTATATCATTCTCTCTGTGTCTCTCTCTCGCTCTGTGTGTGTCTCTCTCTCTCTCTCTATCGTTCTCTGTGTATCTCTGTGTCTCTCTCTCTCTCTGTGTGTGTCTCTCTCTCTATCGTTCTCTCTCTCTCTCTCTCTCTATCGTTCTCTCTGTATCTCTGTGTCTCTCTCTCTGTGTGTCCTCTCTCTCTCTATCGTTCTCTCTGTGTCTCTCTCTCTCTCTGTGTGTCTCTCTCTCTCTGTGTCTCTCTCTCATCCATATATATATATATATATATATATATATATATATATATATATATATATATATATCCAAGCTTCATGAAGTCCTGACAAGCAAATTTGACCTTGTGTTTCTGTGCTTGTGATCTTTTCTTAACATGTTAGCGGTTGCGGTCGTTAACCTAATCATGGACAACGTTGAGCAGCTATTTAAAAAGATCATCAGTTCAATCGATTATTCCAAAGGTCATGTTTGTTTGGGTGTGGTTTATTCAGCCTGAATGTGTTGTGCAGGACTGATATGCTGTCATCTGGTGACATATTCCTTCTATAATGTACTACTGTTGACTCTGTTATATGTATCCGCTGTCGTTGTCTTCTTGAGCAGTGTTTCAGTAGTGAACTCCTGGATCGGTTGTTAAAACAGTTTGAATCATCAGCACACTCTGTCTCAGATGTCCTCAAAAGGCTCCAGATGGCACCCTATTCCCTATTTAGTGCACTACTTTTGACCCTGGCCCTGTTTAAAGCTAGTGTACTATATAGGGAATAGGGTTACATTTGGGTCACATCCCTTGTGATTAGTCCTCTGACGTTGTTTGTCTTGTGTGAATAGTCTTGCCTATTAAAAGCAGACGCCGTCTATCTTAATAGACATTAGATTGATTATTCATGAGTATGTCTAGCTTCCTGATCACTGCATCACTGTAGAAGAAGGCCCTTAATGTTCTCACTTCATCATAGCTGATTAAGGTGTGTGTGTGTGTGTGTGTGTGTGTGTGTGTGTGTGTGTGTGTGTTAGGGCTGGTCGATATATCTGATTCATTTGAATGCATGTTTTTTGCGTGATTTTCCAAATGCCTGTATTGCAATAGCGTTTATGTCCACTTGTTCTCATGTTGTCCTTTTGGTCTCGTTTCCTTCGCTCCTTCTGTGCTGTGTACACCTTCCCCTTTACATCAGAGATGTGAATATAATGACGAGAGGCTCTTGTCTCCGCCCCCTAACAATTAGGGATGCACGATATATCGGTGAACATAACGGAATCGGACAATATTAGCTAAAAATGCCAACATCGGTATCGGCCCGACGTCTACTTTAACGCTGACGTTAAAAACCGCTGTAAAAGCTACTGTGCATATCTATATAACGTAGGTACATGACGTAATGACGCCACGTAAAATGTTGCGCTACACAGCATTCCTAACCTAGTCCACAATGTCTGCTGTGTGGACCGAGCAGTCAACACGTGCTACACAGCATTCCTAACCCAGCCCACAATGTCTGCTGTGTGGATAGAGCAGTCAACAAGTCCAGCAGTCATTTGAAAGTGTAAGAAAACACGCAAAGACCCAAACAGCGTTCCATAGAAATCCTGGTTGAGAATGAAACGACTCAACAAATGAACAACGAAACAGCCCAGCTAGTAAGTGAAAGAAATAGATTTAGATTGTTTTACTGGTAATGGGGACATATGTAAGTGGTTTTTGGTCAGTGTGGTATTTGTGTGTAGCCATTATTTAACTAGCAAGTCAGTTAAAGAACAAATTCTTATTTACAATGACGGCATATCCCGGACGACGCCAGGATTTGAACCAGTAACTTTAGTGATGCCTCTTGCACTGAAATGCAGTGCCTTAGACTGCTGTGTGTGTGTGTGTGTGTGTGTGTGTGTGTGTGTGTGTGTGTGTGTGTGTTATCAGGTTTTTTGTCAAGGAAAATATCCGATATCGGTATCGGCCATAAATGTCATATCGGTGCATCACTAACAATGGGAGTCGTTGTCCCAAAGACCGGCCAAGTGTAGGTCCACAATAATCCCATAGAAAAGCATTGGGCTTATTTTGGACAGATGTTGGCGAAAGTGAACCATCTCGCTTCTCCTATTTCTCTATGTTTACACACACCAAGCCCCTGCCACTCACACCAACAAAGTTGAGAGAGATCTTCTTCCTCTCTGACATTTGAGGTTTGGTCCAGCCGAATGGGACACGGAAACACATTGAGACGTTATTCGACTTTAACAGAGGAGAAGTTAACCTTCCTAACCATGCCCTTTTTATGTCTCAACTCTTCCAATTGTGTGCAGAGTAGACACTACTAAAACAGGACTGTCGATTAACATTGATTCTGGAAAATAAATGCTCAGTTTGTCTCAGGCGCATTGCGGTACCACGTATCACTAGCAGCATTTTAGCCAAAGACTGTTATACTACATGTCTAATCTGTGTTACATAAATGTGCAATAAAACACAATTATGTAAGGTATTGGCAACTTCTTTTCATTCTGAAAATAAGGTAGGCCACTTGATTTAAACATCTGAACAAAGTGGACAGGCTAGCATTCTGTTCAAACAGTTGGAGATGAACAGAAGGTTTTGTTCATAACAATTCAACTGTTCTACCTTGTTAGCGAGCAAATGTCCTGAACAAAAACAAAAACTCAACATGTAAAGTGTTGGTATCATGTTTCATGAGCTGAAATAAAAGATCCCAGAAATCTTCCTAAAGCACAAAAAGCTCATTTCTCTCAAATTTTGTGAACACATTTTTTTACATCCCCATTTGTAAGCATTTTTACTTTGCCAAGATAATTCATCCTCATGACAGGTGTGGCATATTAAGAAGCTGATTATACAGCATGATCATTACATAGGTGCACCTTGTGGGGGGACAATAAAATGCCACACTAAAGTGTGCAGTTTTGTCACAAATCACAATGCTGACTGCAGGAATGTCCACCAGAACTGTTGCCAGATCATTTTATGTTCATTTCTCTACCATAAGCCGCCTCCAACGTCATGTTAGAGAATTTGGTACGTTCAACCAGCCTCACAACTGCAGACCATGTGTAACAACGCCAGCCCAGGTCCTCCACATCCGGCTTCTTCATCTGCGGGATCGTCTGAGACCAGCCACCCCGACAGCTGATGAACCTATGGGTTTGCTCAACCTAAGAATTTATGCACGAACTGTCAGAAACCATCTCAGGGATGTTCATCTCCGTGCTTGTCGTCCTCACCAGGGTCTTGACCTGACTGCAGTTCGACGTCGTAACCGACTTCAGTGGGCAAATGCTCACCTTCGATGGCCACTGGCATACTGGAGAAGTGTGCTCTTCACGGATGAATCCCGGTTTCAACTGTACTGAGCAGATGGATGTTTGGGATGCTCTGTATTGATGTCTACAACAGTTGAAGAGGAGTGGGACAACATTCCACAGGCCACAATCAACAGCCTGATCAACTCTACGCGAAGGAGATGTCGCGCAGCATGAGGCAAATGGTGGTCACACCAGATACTGACTGGTTTTCTGATCCACGCCCCTACCTTTTTTTTAAGGTATTTTTTACCAACAGATGCATATCTGTATTCCCAGTCATGTGAAATCAATAGATTCGGGCATAATTAATTAATTTCAATTGACAGATGTCCTTATATTTTAAATCAGGAAAATGTTAGAAATTGTTGCATTTATTTTTTGGTTCAGTTGGCTAAACTTTAAATATCAAGATAAGCTGGCTACAACTAGCACGTGGGCTTGTGGTTGGGAGATTGTTTATGAGACCTGTGTTCATTTTCTATAATGCCTGCTACAAGAAGTGTGTCATTATTAGTGAATGTGCAGTATGCATGGATCTGGTTAAATTTGAAACAAAAGGGCATTTTCAATGACAGTCTTAAAAGCCAGATCAGTGAATATTGCAAAAACGAAATCGAATCAAATTGTATTAGTCACATGCGCCGAAAACAACAGGTGTAGTAGACCTTACAGTGAAATTCTTACTTACAAGCCCCTAACCAACAGTAGTTAAAAAAATATATGGATAAGAATAAGAGATTAATTAAAGAGCAGCAGTAAAATAACAATAGCGAGATTATATACAGGAGGGTACCGATACAGAGTCAATGCGCGGGGTCACCGGTTAGTTGAGGTAGTATATACATGTAGGTAGAGTTATTAAAGTGACTATGCATCGATGACAACAGAGAGTAGCAGTGGTGTGGGGGCGGGGCTTATGGCTTGGGGTTAGAAGCTGTTTAGAAGCCTCTTAGACCTAGACTTCGCACTCCAGTACCACTTGCCGTGCGGTAGCAGAGAGAAGAACAGTCTATGACTGGGGTGGCTGGAGTCTTTGACAATTTTTAGGGCCTTTCTCTGACACCGCCTTGTATAGGTTGTCCTGGATGGCAGGAAGCTTGGCCCCAGTGATGTACTGGGCCGTACGCACTACCCTCTGTAGTGCCTTGCGGTCAGAGGCCGAGCAGTTGCCATACCAGGCAGTGATGCAGCCAGTCAGGATTCTCTTGATGATGCAGCTGTAGAACCTTTTGAGGATCTGAGGACCCATGCCAAATCTTTTCAATCTCCTGAGGGATAATAGTTTTTGTCGTGCCCTCTTCACGACTGTCTTGGTGTGCTTGAACCATGTTAGTTTGTTGGTGATGTGGACACCAAGGAACTTGAAACTCTCAGCCTGCTCCCCTGCAGCCCCGTCAATGAGAATTGGGGCGTGCTCGTTCCTCCTTTTCCTGTAGTCCACAATCATCTCCTTTGTCTTGATCACATTGAGGGAGAGGTTGTTGTCCTGGCACCACACAGCCAGGTCTCTGACCTCCTCCCCATATGCTGTCTCGTTGTTGTCGGTGATCAGGCCTAACACTGTTGTGTCATCGGCAAATTTAATGATGGTGTTGGAGTCGTGCCTGGCCGTGCAGTCATGAGTGAACAGGGAGTACAGGAGGGGACTGAGCACGCACCCCTGAGGAGCCCCTGTGTTGAGGATCAGCGTGGCGGATGTGTTGTTACCTACCCTTACCACCTGGGGGCGTCCCGTCTGGAAGTCTAGGATCCAGTTGCAGAGGTGCAGGTTAAACTATTTTGATTAGCCTAATTTCACCTGCCCTGAATCATTAGACTATTGCTGACTCTTTGAAAAGCAGTGTATTTGACCTTTAATTGTAAAACAAATCTTATGTAGAGAAAAACGTTTCTATATATTGTGAATCACCCGTAAGTCGAAACAAAAATAGTGGGTTTTTCTAGGCCATATCACCTTGTGTGTGTGTGTGTGTGTGTGTGTGTGTGTGTGTGTGTGTGAGCGAGCACCACAATCTTGATGATAATGATGTTTTTAATGATGTTATTCAGTTCAGACAGATATTGGACGCTTGTCTCAAACTCATCAGCATCAAAACATTTTGTTCTGACCTTGGGGTACCCACAGGGAGGGCAGAGAGGTGGGTGAGAGCCATTTTATATCCTGAAATTATTCAATGTTCCGTTAAGTCTGCCGTTAAGTCTGCCGCATGAGAATTACAACATTGGCTACCGGTATGCCCAAACAATCATCAAGGTTGTTTGACTGACATGGTGAAACCACTTCCTTTTATTTGCAAATATTATTTTAGTCAGATAAGGTTTAACTGTATGTACTACTATTCAGTGTGATTATGTATTAGTATTGTTTTCATATCTGACTCAGTCACGACACTACCTCCCTACTGTGTCAGCTAGGATTTCATAAAAAAGATTTTTAAGAACCTCCTGCTGTGAAAAGTACTGCAGTACCTCCTACTAATGCTGAATAGGTAATGTGCTGCATATGTTTCAACTACCAGGGGGCTAAATAACAACAACAATGGTGATTGACTTAGTACCACTGAATGAGGCCTTATCATCACATTTTAGTCCATTCCCTAATCTTTTGTATTGCCACTTTTATAAGCAATTTTTGTACATAAGCAATTTTCCCTCTAACTGTTTCAGTCCTTTGTCAATAGCTCATTGCCGTGCTATAATGATCCATAGAGGGGCATGCATTGTATCTATCTGGCTCTCATGATGACATTATTAGGCCTTTATTGCAAATTATGTCATTTTCTGGATCTGAAGTGTGTTTTCATCCATTATGAACATGTTGTGTAGCCTGAGAGACACTCTGTAATGTGCTTATGGTTAGCTATAGCTGGATGGTTAGCTTTTATTGAACTCTTTAGCTGGTTAGTTACGGTATATGGAGGTTACTGTGACCTACCATGACTTTTACCCATCAGGCACTCTGTTTCTTCCAGGCTGTTAACCTTTAACCCCAGGAAGCTCACACTACTTTCCTCCATTACAAAATGGTGAATCTTCACTCAAAATACAACCAACCTGATTTTTCCGGGTGAGTCCAAGACAATGTTTTGCATTTCACTGTTGTAAATATTACATTAATTACAGCTCATCAACCGCCTCATCACAGAATTATGATGATTAGATTACATCCCCCCACAAAAAACAAGGTGTCATTTTCATACAGAAAAGCTCTGGCTACTTCTCAGCCTTGTCTTGTTATTTGAACCACTTCAAATCAACGCTTGATTTGTTACACCAGTCAACTATCTTCGTGGAGCACAGGGTTGTGTTGTGTGGAGCTCAGGGTTGTGTTGTGTGGAGCTCAGGGTTGTGTTGTGTGGAGCTCAGGGTTGTGTTGTGTAGGGTTGTGTTGTGTGGAGCTCAGGGTTGTGTTGTGTAGGGTTGTGTTGTGTGGAGCTCAGGGTTGTGTTGTGTGGAGCTCAGGGTTGTGTTGTGTGGAGCTCAGGGTTGTGTTGTGTGGAGCTCAGGGTTGTGTTGTGTGGAGCTCAGGGTTGTGTTGTGTGGAGCTCTGGGTTGTGTTGTGTGGAGCTCTGGGTTGTGTGGAGCTCAGGGTTGTGTTGTGTGGAGCTCAGGGTTGTGTTGTGTGGAGCTCAGGGTTGTGTTGTGTGGAGCTCAGGGTTGTGTGGAGCTCAGGGTTGTGTGGAGCTCAGTGAGTGGCCACCCCTCTTAATGATCAGTGGCACTAAAGAGCATCTTTGGGAAACATGACCCTTCCTTTAGTTGAACACATGTCTCGTCCACCGTAACAAGGCCCTGGTCAGGTTAGGAGAGGTAATGCCGTCCTTCGTGGTCTGAGGGGAGGACAGAGGAGACTGTCGTAGGCTGATTGTTGATTGGACCTGTAAGGTTAACGAAGGGACACTGATTGGACAAGCTGAAGGGTTAATGAGATGGTGGAGACAAAAGACACTCTGTTCAACTGTACATCATAGCACACTACCTAGAATGAACCAATGTATTGTAAGTGCCATGTAAGTATGGGACAGTGGAAAGAGAGAGGAAGAGATACTGCTACACAGAGATGGAGAGAGGGGAAGAGATACTGCTACACAGAGATGGAGAGAGGGGAAGAGATACTGCTACACAGAGATGGAGAGAGGGGAAGAGATACTGCTACACAGAGATGGAGAGAGGGGAAGAGATACTGCTACACAGAGATGGAGAGAGGGGAAGACAGACAGACCCTCGTGCTCCAGGGTTGTTGATTGATGGTGAAGAGGTGCAGAGATGTTCTGGAGAGTTCAGTGATTTCATTTAGAGGCCAGCAACGTGGACTGCTTAGCATCATTTAGCTTGACCTTCACTGAGCTGTTTTAAACATTTCACATCATTTCAGGGCAAAGTAATGATGCGTCACTCATCCCCCTGCCAGTCTGTTGCTAAACGGGCTGTTTCATTCATTGTTTATGGTGATATTACTCTTGTTATCATGATCATTACTGTCTTAGTGAGTGATTTGATATGAGTACTAGATCATGTATTTTTTAACCTGTTTAGAACCGGTGCTTATCACATACCAAGAGAGCATAAAACACAACCTTTTCTCTATATACAAACATGTATGTTTGACAAACCTACTTCAGATATTTCTGTGCAGTGTACTTACGTAATAGCTGTGTCTGTGTCTTTACAATAACCGTCCTCATTCTTTGTGTGGTCACTCTCTCCCTCTCTCTATGGTCAAAACACATTCATTTCTGGGAAGGGCTGTAATTAAAGCAGCGTGTTAAAGATATAATATTGCAATCATTACAAGTTCTTCAGTGAATTCCATGTTATCAGCACTATCAGCCAAGGATCAGAACAAAACACATTCAGTTCTTGAGGCTAGACAGAGAAACACACACGCAAACACACAGGCTCAGCCATGAATAACAAATTGTATCTTTGTAATCCAAACCTTGGATGTCGTCTCCAGCCTTGTCACTTTCACTAAACTTAATTAATTCCTTCATTTACAAACTGTACCATCCTCCCTCTATATCTCCTTCTCTCCCTGGAAAGAGAGACATGTCCCTTCCTGGAGTAATGACTCTTTTGTTTACCAAGTAGAGTGAAGACTCTGAGGAGCTGAGGAGAGAGCATGCTGTCTTGTCTCCTGTTTGTATGATCCAGGGGGGAATGCAGAGAAATGTTTTAATGAGAGGACCTGGATTCACACGCTTGGCATATCACAGCATATATAACCTCTAGATACCACTATCACAGCATATATAACCACTATCACAGCATATATAACCACTATCACAGCATATATAACCACTATCACAGCATATATAACCACTATCACAGCATATATAACCTCTAAATACCACTATCACAGCATATATAACCCCTATCACAGCATATATAACCCCTATCACAACATATATAACCTCTAGATACCACTATCACAGCATATATAACCCCTATCACAGCATATATAACCCCTATCACAACATATATAACCACTATCACAGCATATATAACCCCTATCACAACATATATAACCACTATCACAGCATATATAACCACTATCACAGCATATATAACCACTATCACAGCATATATAACCTCTAGATACCACTATCACAGCATATATAACCACTATCACAGCATATATAACCACTATCACAGCATATATAACCCCTATCACAGCATATATAACCACTATCACAGCATATATAACCCCTATCACAGCATATATAACCTCTAGATACCACTATCACAGCATATATAACCACTATCACAGCATATATAACCACTATCACAGCATATATAACCTCTAGATACCACTATCACAGCATATATAACCACTATCACAGCATATATAACCACTATCACAGCATATATAACCACTATCACAGCATATATAACCCCTAGATACCACTATCACAGCATATATAACCACTATCACAGCATATATAACCACTATCACAGCATATATAACCACTATCACAGCATATATAACCACTATCACAGCATATATAACCTCTAGATACCACTATCACAGCATATATAACCACTATCACAGCATATATAACCACTATCACAACATATATAACCACTATCACAGCATATATAACCACTATCACAGCATATATAACCACTATCACAGCATATATAACCACTATCACAGCATATATAACCACTATCACAGCATATATAACCTCTAGATACCACTATCACAGCATATATAACCACTATCACAGCATATATAACCACTATCACAGCATATATAACCACTATCACAGCATATATAACCCTATCACAGCATATATAACCCCTATCACAGCATATATAACCACTATCACAGCATATATAACCACTATCACAGCATATATAACCTCTAGATACCACTATCACAGCATATATAACCACTATCACAGCATATATAACCCCTATCACAACATATATAACCACTATCACAGCATATATAACCACTATCACAGCATATATAACCACTATCACAGCATATATAACCACTATCACAGCATATATAACCACTATCACAGCATATATAACCTCTAGATACCACTATCACAGCATATATAACCCCTATCACAGCATATATAACCACTATCACAGCATATATAACCCCTATCACAGCATATATAACCCCTATCACAGCATATATAACCCCTATCACAGCATATATAACCACTATCACAGCATATATAACCCCTATCACAGCATATATAACCTCTAGATACCACTATCACAGCATATATAACCACTATCACAGCATATATAACCACTATCATATATAACAGCATATATAACCACTATCACAGCATATATAACCTATCTAGATACCACTATCACAGCATATATAACCACTATCACAGCATATATAACCACTATCACAGCATATATAACCACTATCACAGCATATATAACCACTATCACAGCATATATAACCACTATCACAGCATATATAACCACTATCACAGCATATATAACCACTATCACAGCATATATAACCACTATCACAGCATATATAACCTCTAGATACCACTATCACAGCATATATAACCACTATCACAGCATATATAACCACTATAACCACTATCACAGCATATATAACCTCTAGATACCACTATCACAGCATATATAACACACATATATATCACAGCATATATAACCACTATCACAGCATATATAACCACTATCACAGCATATATAACCCTAGATACCACTATCTAGATACCACTATCACAGCATATATAACCACTATCACAGCATATATAACCACTATCACAGCATATATAACCACATATATATCACAGCATATATAACCACTATCACAGCATATATAACTATCACAGCTAGATACCACTATCACAGCATATATAACCACTATCACAGCATATATAACCACTATCACAGCATATATAACCTCTAGATACCACTATCACAGCATATATAACCACTATCACAGCATATATAACCACTATCACAGCATATATAACCCCTAGATACCACTATCACAGCATATATAACCACTATCACAGCATATATAACCACTATCACAGCATATATAACCCCTATCACAGCATATAGATACCACTATCACAGCATATATAACCACTATCACAGCATATATAACCCTAGATACCACTATCACAGCATATATAACCACTATCACAGCATATATAACCACTATCACAGCATATATAGCATATAGATACCACTATCACAGCATATATAATCACAGCATATATACCTCTAGATACCACTATCACAGCATATATAATCACAGCATATATAACCACTATCACAGCATATATAACCACTATCACAGCATATATAACCACTATCACAGCATATATAACCACTATCACAGCATATATAACCACTATCACAGCATATATAACCACTATCACAGCATATATAACCACTATCACAGCATATATAATCACAGCATATATAACTATCACAGCATATATAACCACTATATCACAGCATATATAACCACTATCACAGCATATATAACCTCTAGATACCACTATCACAGCATATATAACCACTATCACAGCATATATAACCCCTATCACAACATATATAACCACTATCACAGCATATATAACCACTATCACAGCATATATAACCTCTAGATACCACTATCACAGCATATATAACCACTATCACAGCATATATAACCACTATCACAGCATATATAACCACTATCACAGCATATATAACCTCTAGATACCACTATCACAGCATATATAACCACTATCACAGCATATATAACCACTATCACAGCATATATAACCACTATCACAGCATATATAACCACTATCACAGCATATATAACCTCTAGATACCACTATCACAGCATATATAACCACTATCACAGCATATATAACCACTATCACAGCATATATAACCACTATCACAGCATATATAACCTCACAGCTAGATACCACTATCACAGCATATATAACCAGCATATATAACCACTATCACAGCATATATAACCACTATCACAGCATATATAACCCCTAGATACCACTATCACAGCATATATAACCACTATCACAGCATATATAACCTCTAGATACCACTATCACAGCATATATAACCACTATCACAGCATATATAACCACTATCACAGCATATATAACCACTATCACAGCATATATAACCTCTAGATACCACTATCACAGCATATATAACCACTATCACAGCATATATAACCACTATCACAGCATATATAACCTCTAGATACCACTATCACAGCATATATAACCACTATCACAGCATATATAACCCCTAGATACCACTATCACAGCATATATAACCACTATCACAGCATATATAACCACTATCACAGCATATATAACCTCTAGATATCACACATATATACCACTATCACAGCATATATCATCACAGCATATATAACCACTATCACAGCATATATAACCACTATCACAGCATATATAACCACTATCACAGCATATATAACCCCTATCACAGCATATATAACCACTATCACAGCATATATAACCACTATCACAGCATATATAACCACTATCACAGCATATATAACCTCTAGATACCACTATCACAGCATATATAACCACTATCACAGCATATATAACCACTATCACAGCATATATAACCACTATCACAGCATATATAACCACTATCACAGCATATATAACTAGATACCACTCTCACAGATACCACTATCACAGCATATATAACCACTATCACAGCATATATAACCACTATCACAGCATATATACCACTATCACAGCATATATAACCACTATCACAGCATATATAACCACTATCACAGCATATATAGCATATATCTAGATACCACTATCACAGCATATATAACCACTATCACAGCATATATAACCACTATCACAGCATATATAACCACTATCACAGCATATATAACACACTATCACAGCATATATAACCACAGCATATATAACCACTATAAATACCACTATCACAGCATATATAACCACTATCACAGCATATATAACCACTATCACAGCATATATAACCACTATCACAGCATATATAACCTCTAGATACCACTATCACAGCATATATAACCACTATCACAGCATATATAACCACTATCACAGCATATATAACCCCTATCACAGCATATATAACCCCTAGATTAGTTCCCACAAAGGACATGAATGTCAGTGATAAATTGGGTGAATGTCTGCTTTCACTGAAAGTAGAAATTCACCCACATTTGGGAAGAAAATGTGGTACTATCACCTACTCACAGTTGGCCCACATTTGGAACACATTTGAAACAGTAGCCAAGTGCTCTATTACTGCTTAACCAGCTGACAAATTATGAGTAGGGATGAGTGGAATGTCGACCTGATAACACACACACACACACACACACACACACACACAGGCAGCCTGATGCCACATTGCTGAACTGCAGGATGAAATAAAGCATCACTTGTCCTTAAAAATGCTAAAAACAGGAGCAGGATAACGATATGTGCTGATGCTTGCCAGCGCACTGTGGCCTCAGGGTGTGCATGTCAGCAGGATTTAGTTCTACCAATATCTTTACACAACTGATGACACTCATTTAAGAGATCCTCTGGCAGACTGGCATGGCTACATGCGGCTGCAGCCTCACTAGGAGTGGTTAGTGTGAGTGTGTTATGACCGTAACAGTTCAGGCAGGCAGGGCTCCTCCCACAGTAAGGCAGGCACTGATCCAGAGGAGGTGGTGGAAGGAGACACGGATCCACTTTACCGACTGGTAATAAGAACGCTGGTGAAGAAGTTGATTGCGTGGAATCGTGATGTCTTGGTGCGCTTCACTTTGTGACACCCTCAGAAATACATTAAAGGGTTTCCTTAATCAAGTGGCTTAATGAGTTTTTCAAATGAAGATGCTTGGACTAGTTGGCATGCATCCGCTTCCTGACTCTGACCTGTGTGGTCTAGCGTAGTCTGTCTGTCTTTCAACTTGTCTGTCTGTCCCTCCATGGGAGAGAGAGGTTCCCGTCTCCTGCAGGCTAAATCAAATTGAAGCTCAGGCCTCATTGGACCAACGGCTAATGCTAAATGAAGATTAGCTCAGGGAACCAAAGCTAGACTTGGTTTTGCCTCCATTGAGTTTTTCTTGTTTTTACATTTTGATCTTGTCTCTTCGCTGCAACTCCCCAAAGGGCTCGGGAGGCAAAGGTCGAGTCAAACGACTTCCGAAACATGACCCGCCAAACCCCACTTCTTAACACCCGCCCGCTTAACCCAGCCTGCAGGCGGCCGGCCGGCCCGCCACAAGGAGTCTCTAGAGCGCGAAGAGCCAAGTAAAGCCCCCCAGGCCAAACCCTCCCTTGACCCGGACGACGCTGGGCTAATTACGCGACGCCTTATGGGACTCCCGATCATGCCCGGTTGTGATACATCCCTCCATCCTCTCTTCTCTCCTCTTTCTCCCCTGATCCCTCCATCCTCTCGTCTCTCATCTTTCTCCACTGATCCCTCCATCCTCTTTCTCCACTGATCCCTCCATCTTCTCTCCTCTTTCTCCCCTGATCCCACCATCCTCTCTCCTCTTTCTCCCCTGATCCCTCCATCCTCTCCTCTCACCTTTCTCCCCTGATCCCTCCATCCTCTCTTCTCTCCTCTTTCTCCCCTGATCCCTCCATCCTCTCTTCTCTCCTCTTTCTCCCCTGATCCCTCCATCCTCTCCTCTCACCTTTCTCCCCTGATCCCTCCATCCTCTCTTCTCTCCTCTTTCTCCCCTGATCCCTCCATCCTCTCTTCTCTCCTCTTTCTCCCCTGATCCCTCCATCCTCTCTTCTCTCCTCTTTCTCCCCTGATCCCTCCATCCTCTCTTCTCTCCTCTTTCTCCCCTGATCCCTCCATCCTCTCTTCTCTCCTCTTTCTCCCCTGATCCCTCCATCCTCTCTTCTCTCCTCTTTCTCCCCTGATCCCTCCATCCTCTCTTCTCTCCTCTTTCTCCCCTGATCCCTCCATCCTCTCTTCTCTCCTTTCTCCCTGATCCCTCCATCCTCTCTTCTCTCCTCTTTCTCCCTGATCCCTCCATCCTCTCTTCTCTCCTCTTTCTCCCTGATCCCTCCATCCTCTCTTCTCTCCTCTTTCTCCCCTGATCCCTCCATCCTCTCTTCTCTCCTCTTTCTCCCCTGATCCCTCCATCCTCTCTTCTCTCCTCTTTCTCCCCTGATCCCTCCATCCTCTCTCCTCTTTCTCCCTGATCTCTCCATCCTCTCCTCTTTCTCCCCTGATCCCACCATCATCTCTCCTCTTTCTCCCCTGATCCCACCATCCTCTCTTCTCTCCTCTTTCTCCCCTGATCCCTCCATCCTCTCTCGTTTCTCCCCTGATCCCACCATCCTCTCTCCTCTTTCTCCCCTGATCCCTCCATCCTCTCTCATTTCTCCCCTGATCCCACCATCCTCTCTCCTCTTTCTCCCCTGATCCCACCATCCTCTCTCCTCTTTCTCCCCTGATCCCTCCATCCTCTCTCCTTTCTCCCCTGATCCCACCATCCTCTCTCCTCTTTCTCCCCTGATCCCTCCATCCTCTCTCCTTTCTCCCCTGATCCCTCCATCCTCTCTCCTTTCTCCCCTGATCCCACCATCCTCTCTCCTCTTTCTCCCCTGATCCCACCATCCTCTCTCCTCTTTCTCCCCTGATCCCACCATCCTCTCTTCTCTCCTCTTTCTCCCCTGATCCCTCCATCCTCTCTCCTTTCTCCCCTGATCCCACCATCCTCTCTCCTCTTTCTCCCCTGATCCCACCATCCTCTCTTCTCTCCTCTTTCTCCCCTGATCCCTCCATCCTCTCTCGTTTCTCCCCTGATCCCACCATCCTCTCTCCTCTTTCTCCCCTGATCCCACCATCCTCTCTTCTCTCCTCTTTCTCCCCTGATCCCTCCATCTCGTTTCTCCCCTGATCCCACCATCCTCTCCTCTTTCTCCCTGATCCCTCCATCCTCTCTTCTCTCCTCTTTCTCCCCTGATCCCACATCCTCTCTTCTCTCCTCTTTCTCCCCTGATCCCCCCATCCTCTCCTCTTTCTCCCCTCTTTCTCCCCTGATCCCTCCCTCCATAGTCCTCCTAGTCCTAGTATTGGTAACGGTGCAGGAGTCCGTCAATGTGTTGGGATAGAAGCAGGCCATTTTGTGTGCGTGTGCGTGCGTGCTCACCAGTGTATTAAGTTATTGGCAGGCCTGTGCGTGTATTGGGATAATGGCAGGCCGTTGTCCATGCTATTGTTTATTTTTCCAGCCTTGAAGAGAGAAATTATGTCATACTGTAGGAAAAACAGGTGGATCCTTTTACAACACAATACAGCTCCAACTCTGTGAACTCCTATACTCTCCCAGTTGGCAAACATTTGATAGTGATAGTTGATGACTTTATCTGTTCTCCTGTATGGTACCCCGGAGGATAATGCATTTCATATGTGCGTTGAATGAATACAATGAAGACAATTATCTCTGTTGTTGTTGAGTGCCTGTTATAGTTTGTCTTTAGAGATTCATGCTGCTCCTCTGACTGTGTTGTAGAGTAGACTGTTTACTTCACTGAAACACACCGTCTCATCGTAGACTGATGTTATACACCGAGTGTACAAAACATTAAGAACACCTGCTCTTTCCGTGACCTAGACTGACCAGGTGAATCCAGGTGAAAGCTATGATCCCTTATTGATGTCACTTGTGAAATCCACTTCAATCAGTGTAGATGAAGGGGAGGAGACAGGTTAGAAGATTTTTAAGCCTTGACACAATTGAGACATGGATTGTGTGTCATTCAGAGTGTGATTTGGCAATACAAAAGATTTGTGTCTTGGAACAGTTTATGGTAGTAGGTGCCAGGCGCACCAGTTTGAGTGTGTCAAGAACTGCAATGCTACTGGGTTTTTCACACTCAACAGTTTCCTGTGTGTATCAAGAATTGTCCACCACCCAAAGGACATCCAGCCAACTTGACACAACTGTGGGAAGCATCGGCGTCAACATGCGCCAGCATCCCTGTGGAACGCTTTCGACACCTTGTAGAGTCTATGCCCCGATGAATTGAGGCTGTTCTCAAGGCAAAGCCATGTTAATCATCAACTACTGTCTCTATGAACATTATTTTAGACTAAAATGAAGTGTAATGAGTTCTCTTGTCTAAGCCATGTTGTAGCATGCTAACATTAATCAGCGATAATGAGCGGTAGTGTACCCTTTATGAATAAGGAATAACAGTCAGCCTCCATGCGGAAGGAAGTCTCCCATTAATACTAATACTTTCCTTTAGGCTGAAGACTGATGAACAAAATACATCCAGATTTAACTTCTTGCGTCGAGCCATCCCGGATCCGGGATCGTGAATACAGCCATAACGCAACGTTAACTATTCATGAAAATCGCAAATGAAATGAAATAAATATGCTAGCTCTCAAGCTTAGCCTTTTGTTAACAACACTGTCATCTCAGATTTTCAAAAATATGCTTCTCAACCATAGCAAAACAAGCATTTGTGTAACAGCATAGCATTTAGCGTTAGCATTCAGCAGGCAACATTTTCACAAAAACCAGAAAACCATTCAAATAAAATAATTTACCTTTGAAGAACTTCAGATGTTTTCAATGAGGAGACTCTCAGTTAGATAGCAAATGTTCAGTTTTTCCTGAAAGATTATTTGTGCAGGAGAAATCGGTCCGTTTTCTGCGTCATGTTTGGCTAGCAATTGTTTTTTTAAATTCATTCATCCAAACGCCAAACTTTCTTTCACATTAACTCCATAATATCGACTGAAACATGGTAAACGTTGTTTAGAATCAATCCTCAAGGTGTTTTTCACATATCTCTTCATGATATATCATTCCTGGAAGTCTCCTCTCTGTCTCAATCACATGGATGAATGCGAGCAGCTTGGAGATTACGCAACAATTTCAACAAAGGACACCGGGCGGACCCCTGGTAAATGTAGTCTCTTATGGCCAATCTTCCAATGATATGCCTACAAATACGTCACAATGCTGCAGACAACTTGGAGAAACGATAGAAAGGGCAGGCTAATTCGTGGCGCTTTCACAGCCATATAAGGAGACAATGAAAAACAGAGCGTCAAAAATCCTGCTCATTTCCTGTTTGAAGTTTCATCTTGGTTTCGCCTGTAGCATCAGTTCTGGGGCACTCACAGATAATATTTTTGCAGTTTTGGGAACGTCAGAGTGTTTTCTTTCCAAAGCTGCCAATTATATGCATAGTCGAGCATCTTTTCGTGACAAAATATTGCGCTTAAAACGGGCATGTTTTTTTATCCAATAATGACATAGCGCCCCCATAGGTTGAAGAGGTTAAATGAGATCAAATCAAATCAAATCAAATTTTATTTGTCACATACACATGGTTAGCAGATGTTAATGCGAGTGTAGCGAAATGCTTGTGCTTCTAGTTCCGACAATGCAGTGATAACCAACAAGTAATCTAACTAACAATTCTAAAACTACTGTCTTATACACAGTGTAAGGGGATAAAGAATATGTACATAAGGATATATGAGTGAGTGATGGTACAGAGCAGCATACAGTAGATGGTATCGAGTACAGTATATACATATGAGATGAGTATGTAGACAAAGTAAACAAAGTGGCATAGTTAAAGTGGCTAGTGATACATGTATTACATAAGGATGCAGTCGATGATGTAGAGTACAGTATATACGTATGCATATGAGATGAATAATGTAGGGTAAGTAACATTATATAAGGTAGCATTGTTTAAAGTGGCTAGTGATATATTTACATCATTTCCCATCAATTCCCATTATTAAAGTGGCTGGAGTTGGGTCAGTGTCAATGACAGTGTGTTGGCAGCAGCCACTCAATGGTGGCTGTTTAACAGTCTGATAGCCTTGAGATAGAAGCTGTTTTCAGTCTCTCAGTCCCAGCTTTGATGCACCTGTACTGACCTCGCCTTCTGGATGATAGCGGGGTGAACAGGCAGTGGTTCGGGTGGTTGATGTCCTTGATGATCTTTATGGCCTTCCTGTAACATCGGGTGGTGTAGGTGTCCTGGAGGGCAGGTAGTTTGCCCCCGGTGATGCGTTGTGCAGACCTCACTACCCTCTGGAGAGCCTTACGGTTGAGGGCGGAGCAGTTGCCGTACCAGGCGGTGATACAGCCCGCCAGGATGCTCTCGATTGTGCATCTGTAGAAGTTCGTGAGTGCTTTTGGTGACAAGCCGAATTTCTTCAGCCTCCTGAGGTTGAAGAGGCGCTGCTGCGCCTTCTTCACGACGCTGTCAGTGTGAGTGGACCAATTCAGTTTGTCTGTGATGTGTATGCCGAGGAACTTAAAACTTGCTACCCTCTCCACTACTGTTCCATCGATGTGGATAGGGGGGTGTTCCCTCTGCTGTTTCCTGAAGTCCACAATAATCTCCTTAGTTTTGTTGACGTTGAGTGTGAGGTTATTTTCCTGACACCACACTCCGAGGTGTGATCTGTGCAAAGATGTAACTCGTGAAACGACTAGAATCCCAATGTTCTTAAGGGTCTTCAGAGTGGAATGTAGGTTGATGTTACCATGAATCATGTAGGAGAAGAACAATGGATGCTATCATGTTGGACAGTTTTAAACCATGTGTGATCATGTTAAACCATGTGTGATCATGTTAAACCATGTGTGATCATATCAAAACCATGTTGGACCATGTCAAAACCATGTTAAAACCATGTTGGACCATGTCAAAACCATGTTAAACCACACACATGTTGGACCATGTCAAAACCATGTTGGACCGTGTCAAAACCATGTTAAAACCATGTTGGACCATGTCAAAACCATGTTAAAACCATGTTGGACAACACACATGTTGAACCATGTCAAAACCATGTTTGACCATGTCAAAACCATGTTGGACCATGTCAAAACCATGTTGAACCATGTCAGGACCATGTTGGACCTTGTCAAAACCATGTTGGACAACACACATGTTGGACCATGTCAAAACCATGTTTGACCATGTCAAAACCATGTTGAACCATGTCAGGACCATGTTGGACCATGTCAAAACCATGTTGGACCATGTCAAAACCATGTTGAACCATGTCAGGACCATGTCAAAACCATGGTGGACCATGTCAAAACCATGTTGAACCATGTCAGGACCATGTCAAAACCATGGTGGACCATGTCAAAACCATGGTGGACCATGTCAGGACCATGTCAAAACCATGGTGGACCATGTCAAAACCATGGTGGACCATGTCAAAACCATGTTGAACCATGTCAGGACCATGTCAAAACCATGGTGGACCATGTTAGGACCATGTGTGACCATGTTAAAACCATGTGTGACCATGTTAAAACCATGTGTGACCATGTTAAAACCATGTTGGACCATGTTAAAACCATGTTGGACCATGTTAAAACCGTGTGTGACCATGTTAAAACCGTGTGTGACCATGTTAAAACCGTGTGTGACCATGTTAAAACCGTGTGTGACCATGTTAAAACCGTGTGTGATCATGTTAAAACCGTGTGTGATCATGTTAAAACCATGTGTGATCATGTCAAAACCATGTGTGATCATGTTAAAACCATGTTGGACCATGTCAAAACCATGTTGGACCATGTTAAAACCATGTTGGACCATGTTAAAACCATGTGTGATCATGTCAAAACCATGTGTGATCATGTTAAAACCATGTTGGACCATGTTAAAACCATGTTGGACCATGTCAAAACCATGTGTGACCATGTTAAAACCATGTTGGACCATGTCAAAACCATGTCAGGACCATGTTAAAACCATGTCAGGACCATGTTAAAACCATGTCAGGACCATGTTAAAACCATGTTGGACCATGTTAAAACCATGTCAGGACCATGTTAAAACCATGTCAGGACCATGTTAAAACCATGTCAGGACCATGTTAAAACCATGTTGGACCATGTCAAAACCATGTGTGACCATGTTAAAACCATGTCAGGACCATGTCAAAACCATGTGTGATCATGTCAAAACCATGTCAGGACCATGTCAAAACCATGTCAGGACCATGTTAATGGTGGGAGAAGAACAACAGACGGTGTCATGTTGGACCGTTGAAGCGTAAGAATGGCTAGGTTAAACACATTGGCTTATCTTTCAGCTGTTTTACTTCAAGTGCTGTTAAAATTCTACTCTCCAAGGAAAGATGTCTCCTTTATAGAATTCTCTGGATCAGGGCTAAGCAACCTTCTTCCTGGAGTCCCGCTGGTACTGCAGGATTTTGTCCCAACTAGGCACCACACCAGACCAACTGAGCTAATTGGCCGGTTCAGTGATTGACTAAATTCAACACATTTCGTCTTCCAGGTTAGTTCGTTCAAAAACATAAAGTGGCCCTTCAGGCCCAGTGTTGCCTACCTCTGGTCTGGATGTTAGAAAGAGCTGGATAATCACATTAGAGTTAGTCAAACAGCTGTTTTTGACTTCATTATTCCTCCCTACAATCTGGCCTTTGAAATCTGTTGTTATTTCTCTAGCCCCCAGAACACTGTGGCTGTTGTAGTCTGCTGGGGAAATAGGGAATCATTTGAATTCTCTTCTATCTATGTGATTAACAGGGCTTTGTGCTCAAGTGGATCCTCAGCGCCTAGCTCTCCCGCTCTGCTCGGTTCAGCTCTGACATAAATCACTGGCTTCATACTGACACAAACACCGAGTCCTCAGAGTTGGACTGGTGTCTCCTTTGTCTCTATCAGGGATGTAGGGGGGTAAAGCAGCTCAAAAGGGTGGCGATAACGCTAATGAAAGTAATTTGGAAAATGCTGAAAGCTGTTTGTTTACTGTTTGTTTGGCCTTTAGAGAATAATAATATGACACTGGTTTTCCAACCTGTGATTCTGGCTGTAGCCTAGTGGCTGGACGCCTGGAGGGGGGGTGTCTGTGTTATTGTGCATGAATAGACTGCTATGAACAGAGGGGGAAGTTGTGCTGGAGGATGATGTCATATCATGAGTATCACACATCATCACAAATGAATGTTCCGCATGCAAACATCACAGTAATAACAGCCTCATGTTGTGAGGTGTCCCCTTTGAGCCCATCTGAACAAACACAGCTTTTAGCCTAAATGGACTTGTGAAATGACAGTCAAACATTGATTTCAGCAGGTTTCAGCAGCAGTGGTGGTGCAGACTCGGTCCTCTCCCTAATAAAATACAATAATCCTGTTTCACTTCTCTCTCACCGCTCTTCTCTTCCCTACCTACCCCTTAGAGAATCAGCTGTTCATAGTCATTTCTCACTTTGCTGTGTCTGGGAAGCACTTTGGTTATTCACAAATATCCATCATAAGAAGTGCAGGGTTTTGTTTTTAACAGGGCCTTAGTTACTTAATTCCCACCCCTGAATGACTTCTTTCTGAGTGGCATACCTCTCAGATACAACAGGTTAGCATTCACCACCCTTAAAACCCTTTTGTCCCGCTAATATATTTCCTATTCCATTTTTCTGTTACGTTATGACACTTCTGACACGTGTGTTGTATGGCTGTAGTCACCGTGACATCCCCTCTTTAAGAGCTCTGTATAGCACTCTGTGGTTGGAACTCTCTCCGGGAGTTTTACCTAGCCAAACTGTGAAAGTCTGACCATTTCAACTTTTCTTGGTTGATTCTGACTTGAATCATAAACATCTGCTATGATGGTTCTTGAAAGAATATGCCCTGACTCAGTAATTATGGCAGGACTGAAGGAGGTAGGCTACCCAGAGCTGTCCATGGTTCTGAACCAGGCTGAATAATGTTTACTGCAGTTTGGGCTCTGTTGTGGGTAAATGCTGCCCTTAGGCACAGATCTAGAATCAGCCTATACCTTCACCACATCGTAACCTCAACCACTGAGGTGGGAAACACAGAACTGACATGTTAGTTCGGAGTGTGTGGGTGTGCTGCGCTGCATTGTCTAACAATAGTTGTTATTATTTGTTTGTATTTTATCTCCTTTCTCTCCCCAATCTTGTGACATCCAATTACGATCTTGTCTCATCGCTGCAACTCCCCAACGGGCTCGGGAGAGGCGAAGGTCGAGCCATGCGTCCCCGAAACATGACCCGGCAAATCGTGTTGCTGAACACTCGCCCACTTAACATGGTAGTGGTAGCCAGCTGCACCAATGTGTCAGAGGAAACACGGTTCAACAGACGACCGAAGTCAGCCTGCAGGCTTCTGGCCCGCCACGAGCCAAGTAAAGCCTCTCCCCTAACCCGGACACCGCTGGGCCAATTGTGCACTGCCCTATGGTCACTGCCGGTTGTGACACAACCTGGGATCGAACCCGGGTGCCACTTGGAACGCATAACAATTCTATTCTTAGCAACCATTTATTGGAATAAATGTAGCCTGCTAGTAGTATGCAGTGAACACATTCCCTCTGGGGCTGTGATGGCCGATCTGGACTGAATAACAAACGACCAGACGCTGCCAGTTCAGGAAGCCCCAAATAGAATAGATAATTATACATGGAAATTGCCTCAATTGGTTCTGACTGAAGTAGAAAAAGGGGAGTCGGAGAGAGGGATCAAATGAGACACAACAAATGACATTTCCATCTTTAGATTGGAGCCAGTGGTATCCAATGGCATCTGGCCACTCTCTCTCCATCTCCTTGTTACGTACAGTATTATGGGGTGCTGGTGCTACGGCGACCAAAGAGGTCTGCATCTATAGACAGAGAGTTCACAGTGGAAGAAAGGAAACGTCCCTGTTGCGTGTGGAGACGGCAACACTGTTTAAACACTCCAGTGTGCAGTGAGCTTTTATTGTAAATAAGTATGGAATATGTTTCTAAACACTTCTACGTTCATGTGGATGCTACCATGATTACACGTAGTCCTGATAGAATCTGGAATAATGATGAGTGAGAAAGTTACAGATATCAAACCCCTAAGACATGCTAACCTTTCAGCATTACAATAACAGGGGAGGTTAGCAGTTTGGGGGGGGGATGATATTTGTGCATCTAACTGTCTCGCGTGCGTGCGTGCGTGCAGTATTAGTCATGCTTCATAGAACTTCTACTAATTAAAGCTCTCTCGTATTGTTATGTTGTGAATAAGCAGGTCTGTCCATAGCCAGCAGCCAAAATGACAACCATTCAGAGAGAGGCAGGTGTGTTTTTTTTCTAGTTGATAAGCGAGAGAGTCAGTCAGGCAGGGGCCAGTCAATTTTTACATTACTCAGGCTCTCTCTGTCTCTCCCTGTCTCTGTCTCTCTCTGCCTCTCTCTGTCTCTCTCTCTCTCTCTACTCTCTCTCCTCTCTCTCTACTCTCTCTCTCTACTCTCTCTGTCTACTCTCTCTGTCTACTCTCTCTGTCTCTGTCTCTGTCTCTCTCTTTGTCTGTCTCTCTGTCTGTCTCTCTCTATCTCTGTCTGTCTGTCTGTCTGTCTCTCTGTCTCTCTGTGTCTCTCTCTGTCGCTCTCTGTCTCTCTCTCTCTGTCTGTCTCTCTCTCTGTCGCTCTCTGTCTCTCTCTCTGTCTGTCTCTCTCTCTGTCTGTCTGTCTCTCTCTCTCTCTCTCTCTCTCTCTCTCTCTCTCTCTCTCTCTCTCTCTCTCTCTCTCTGTCTGTCTGTCTGTCTCTGTGTCTGTGTCTCTTTCTCTGTCTGTCTCTCGCTGTCTCTCAATTCAAGGGCTTTATTGGCATGGGAAACATGTGTTAACATTGCCAAAGCAAGTGAGGTAGACAACATACAAAGTGAATATATAAAGTGAAAAACAACAAAAATTAACAGTAAACATTACACATACAGAAGTTTCAAAACATTAAAGACATTACAAATGTCATATTATATATATATATATATATACAGTGTTTTAACAATGTACAAATGGTTAAAGGACACAAGATAAAATAAATAAGCATAAATATGGGTTGTATTTACAATGGTGTTTGTTCTTCACTGGTTGCCCTTTTCTCGTGGCAACAGGTCACAAATCTTGCTGCTGTGATGGCACACTGTGGAATTTCACCCAGTAGATATGGGAGTTTTTCAAAATTGGATTTGTTTTCGAATTCTTTGTGGATCTGTGTAATCTGAGGGAAATATGTCTCTCTAATATGGTCATACATTGGGCAGGAGGTTAGGAAGTGCAGCTCAGTTTCCACCTCATTTTGTGGGCAGTGAGCACATAGCCTGTCTTCTCTTGAGAGCCATGTCTGCCTACGGCAGCCTTTCTCAATAGCAAGGCTATGCTCACTGAGTCTGTACATAGTCAAAGCTTTCCTTAATTTTGGGTCAGTCACAGTGGTCAGGTATTCTGCCGCTGTGTACTCTCTGTGTAGGGCCAAATAGCATTCTAGTTTGCTCTGTTTTTTTGTTAATTCTTTCCAATGTGTTAAGTAATTATCTTTTTGTTTTCTCATGATTTGGTTGGGTCTAATTGTGCTGTTGTCCTGGGGCTCTGTAGGGTGTGTTTGTGTTTGTGAACAGAGCCCCAGGACCAGCTTGCTTAGGGGACTCTTCTCCAGGTTCATCTCTCTGTAGGTGATGGCTTTGTTATGGAAGGTTTGTGAATCGCTTCCTTTTTGGTTGTAGAATTTAACGGCTCTTTTCTGGATTTTGATCATTAGTGGGTATCGGCCTAATTCTGCTCTGCATGCATTATTTGGTGTTCTACGTTGTACACAGAGGATATTTTTGCAGAATTGTGCGTGCAGAGTCTCAATTTGGTGTTTGTCTCATTTTGTGAAGTCTTGGTTGGTGAGCGGACCCCAGACTCTCTCTGTCTCTCTCTCTGTCTGTCTGTCTCTGTGTCTCTCTCGCTCTCTCTCTCTCTGTCTCTGTGTCTCTACAACTCAGAGCATGCAGTTTGTTAGGCTACAGATGAAATAAGTTATGAGGAAGTTCACAAGTGCATGTGATAAGCTTGATACTC
>NC_088399.1:70006212-70008712 GCF_034236695.1 Oncorhynchus nerka | reverse complement strand
TCAAATTCAAATTTTCAAATTCAAGCTGCTTTATTGGCATGAAAAACATTGTGTCAATATTGCCAAAGCAACAATGTATACAATATACATTGTAACAAAATATAAATGATAGCAAATAATAATATAAAATGGTAGTAAATAATAATACAAAATTAAATACAAAAATAATAACAATAAAATGGTAACAGTCAATAGTAGAAATGTAATAAATATAAAATCAAATTATGGAAAATGAAACTATAACTAACTTAACTAAATAACGGTCATCTTCTTCTTTATATCAGTACTACAACTACAATCATCATTACTACGACTACTACTACCATCACTAAACTGTTATCACTACCATTACCACCCATATTTGGAATGATAAACATTAATAATTATAGTCATAACAATAATAGTAATAATAAGTATGTTACTGTTTACTATGCAGATGTTATTATTCAGTGTCCCTCAGGCTATGGCAGGAAAATACATATTTGGCTGCAAGAGGAGCCATGAGTATTCTTAGTTTTTCCTCTGGGTTCAATTTGTAAAAATTTGGAATATATGTAGTCATTTCTGTGAATAATGAATCTCTTTGTGAGGAATATTTATCACAGTAAAGGAGAAAGTGCATCTCTGTCTCTACCTCCCCTGTCATGCAGTGACCACATACACGCTCCTCTTTGGGTAGCCATGTCTTTTTATGTCTGCCGGTTTCTATTGCCAATCGGTGGTCACTCAGCCTGTACTTGGTAAGGATCTGTCTCTGCTTCGTATCTCTGACAGAGTAGAGATAATCAGCCAATTCATATTCTCTGTTTAGGGTCAGATAGCAATTTAGTCGGCTTTGGGATTTTGTTTCGTTTTTCCAGTATTGTAAATATGATTCCTTTGATTGGTTCATGATTTTGCTTATTGGAATTCTTTCTTTTGAAGCAGTGCTGGTGTCAGCTTGGTTGGTGAGGTCCAACACCAGCTGACTGAGAGGGCTCGTTTCTGGGCTCAGCTCTTGGGTTTGAAGTGCTTTAAATTGCAGACTCGAATTTGGACTTGAATTTAGATGTAGCCAAAATTTTAATGATCTTTTCTGTATCTTCATTATTACTGGAAAACGGCCCAGTTCTGCCCTACATGCATTAGTTGGTGTATTTCTCTGGACTTGTAGGATTTTCCGACAGAATTCTGCATGTAGGGCTTCAATTGGATGTTTGTCCCACGTTTTAAAATCCAGTTTGAGTGGCCCCCAAACTTCACTTCCATAAAGTGCTATTGGTAGGATTACACTGTCAAATATTTTAGTCCAAATTTTAATTGGGATGTTGATTTTGAATAATTTCATTTTTATTGCATACATTGCTCTGCGGGCTTTTTCTTTGAGTGCATTCACTGCCATATTAAAGTTTCCCGATGCAGATATGGTCAGACCAAGGTAGGTGTAATTTTTTGTGTGTTCAATTAAGGTGTTGTTCAGGGTGAATTTACATTTGTGTTTCTGACATCTCGTTTTTTTTTTGGAAAATCATGATTTTAGTTTTTGAAATTTACTGCCAGGGCCCAATTATGGCAATATTGCTCCAGAATATTAATGTTTTGTTGAAGACCTTCTTTGGTTGGTGATAGAAGTACCAAGTCATCAGCATATAGCAGGTATTTCACCTCTGTGTCAAATAGTGTGAGTCCTGGGGCTGGAGATTGGTCCAACATGTCTGCTAATTCATTGATATAAATGTTGAAAAGATTTGGACTCAAATTGCAGCCTTGTCTCACACCTCGACATTGTGAAAAAAATTCTGTTCTTTGGTTTTGATTTTATTGCACACTTGTTTTCTGTGTACATACATTTTATTAAGTCATACACCTTACCACCAAGCCCACTTTGTAGAATTTTGTAGAATAGCCCTTCGTGCCAAATCGAATCAAATGCTTTTTTAAAGTCAATAAAGCAAGCAAAGATTTTGCCCTCTTTTTTTGGTGGACGTGTTTATTAATTAGTGTGTGTAAGGTGTATATATGGTCAGTAGTGCGATGGTTAGGAAGAAAGCCAATTTGACATTTACTTATTACATTTTTTTCTTGAAGAAAGGTTTGAATTCTTGAATTCAAAATGCTACAGAAAATCTTTCCCAAGTTACTGTTGACGCAAATTCCCCTGTAATTATTGGGGTCTGATTTGTCTCCACTTTTGTGGATAGGTGAGATGAGCCCCTGGTTCCAGACATCAGGGAAGCAGCCAGAAGTTAAAACCATGTTGAACAATTTAAGCACAGCATTTTGCAACTCAGTTGTGCTGTTTTTCAGCATTTCATTTCTGATGTTGTCTACACCACAAGCCTTTTTTGATTTAATAGATTTTAGCTTTTCATTTAGTTCTTGTTGGGTTATTGGGTAATCTAATGGATTTTGGTTGTTTTTAATGACTGATTCAAGGATGTTCAATTTTTCTTTAATTTCTAATTGGTTCTGTTGTAAGTCTTTTTGTGGGATGTTTTTGTATAGATTATCAAAATAAGTT
>NC_088399.1:69913712-70001212 GCF_034236695.1 Oncorhynchus nerka | reverse complement strand
AGGACTTAATAGGAGTTTGTGTTGTAAATGTTCAGGCGGTGATTGAGGCGTGTGCGTGTGGACGTGTGTGTCGCCAGGGGTTGGCAACTGGCGGCCCGCTAGTGTTTTGTATCTGGGCCCCCAAAGGTTTTTAGTTTAAAAAAAGACTAAAATCACCAGGAATTCAGCTACAAATCATTGGTATTTTCAAATATAATCTAATTTGGGGTTTAGTTGTGGTCAATTTTCAGTTTCCAAATGATTATGATTATGTTCCAGCCCCCCGACAGAAACCAGCCTGTGACTCAGCTCATCTCACACTTGCCTTCCTCTTTTGTTCACTAGTTAATGTGCTGGAATTCATCATCCCTGTTTACAACTGTACCTGTAATTTGCACATCTCCTTACCGACCAGTTTTGAACAACTAACTCTAAACAATTGGAAAGGTGTCACATTAGAATCTCCTACCTATGAATGTTGTGTACTGTAGGAGTGTATTGTTAAGTCCCACAGGTCCCTCCAAGCTGTGGAGACACTAAAGCCCAAATATCATGAGCAATATGTTAAAGGAACTATTCAAATACTCACAGATCCATGTTTAGCATAATTGCACGAAATAATTACCTGGCTTTTATGTGAGTAAAAAGAAATCTCTGGATTATACACTGTAGAATCCAGTTAGAACTGAGTGGATTCCTACCAGAAAAACCCTCTGCTCCTCAGGGGTAGTGGTAATGTTGACGGTGACATCTCTGTACTGATCACATTAGTACTGTTTGACTTGACTGTTGTCTGTCTCAGTCGTCTCTCCCTCTCGTTTTACACTTTCAATCACATTCCATCACAACTCGTTTTGGAGACAACCTTTTCACAGACAGAGAGACATACAACGTTCTCCTCTAGAGAACCTCTGTGTATGTGTTCTCAGTTTTTGAAAGAAGTAGCTTAGTCTATTGCAGTGAGTTAAAAGACTGCTCGGTAGATTGACAATGCAGACGTATAGCTAGCTGGAGCTGAATGTGTCGTTCCAGGTTCCTACATACAGTGTAGCTTTAGATGTGTAGCTGAATATGTCGTTCCAGGTTCCAACATACAGTGTAGCTTTAGATGTGTAGCTGAATGTGTCGTTCCAGGTTCCAACATACAGTGTAGCTTTAGATGTGTAGCTGAATGTGTCGTTCCAGGTTCCAACATACAGTGTAGCTTTAGATGTGTAGCTGAATGTGTCGTTCCAGGTTCAACATACAGTGTAGCTTTAGATGTGTAGCTGAATGTGTTCCATGTTCCAACATACAGTGTAGCTTTAGATGTGTAGCTGAATGTGTCGTTCCAGGTTCCAACATACAGTGTAGCTTTAGATGTGTAGCTGAATATGTCGTTCCAGGTTCCAACATACAGTGTAGCTTTAGATGTGTAGCTGAATGTGTCGTTCGAGGTTCCAACATACAGTGTAGCTTTAGATGTGTAGCTGAATGTGTCGTTCCATGTTCCAACATACAGTGTAGCTTTAGATGTGTAGCTGAATGTGTCGTTCCAGGTTCCAACATACAGTGTAGCTTTAGATGTGTAGCTGAATATGTCGTTCCAGGTTCCAACATACAGTGTAGCTTTAGATGTGTAGCTGAATGTGTCGTTCCAGGTTCCAACATACAGTGTAGCTTTAGATGTGTAGCTGAATTTGTCGTTCCAGGTTCCAACATACAGTGTAGCTTTAGATGTGTAGCTGAATGTGTCGTTCCAGGTTCCAACATACAGTGTAGCTTTAGATGTGTAGCTGAATATGTCGTTCCAGGTTCCAACATACAGTGTAGCTTTAGATGTGTAGCTGAATGTGTCGTTCCAGGTTCCAACATACAGTGTAGCTTTAGATGTGTAGCTGAATGTGTCGTTCCAGGTTCCAACATACAGTGTAGCTTTAGATGTGTAGCTGAATGTGTCGTTCCAGGTTCCAACATACAGTGTAGCTTTAGATGTGTAGCTGAATGTGTCGTTCCAGGTTCCAACATACAGTGTAGCTTTAGATGTGTAGCTGAATATGTCGTTCCAGGTTCCAACATACAGTGTAGCTTTAGATGTGTAGCTGAATGTGTCGTTCCAGGTTCCTACATACAGTGTAGCTTTAGATGTGTAGCTGAATTTGTCGTTCCAGGTTCCAACATACAGTGTAGCTTTAGATGTGTAGCTGAATGTGTCGTTCCACCCTGGCTCTGTTTCACTAGGAAGGGGGCTCAGTGTGGCACGGCTCACCTCTCTGGTAGCTCCTTCCAGTCTTCAGGCTCCCTGTCTGTGTACGTCTGCCTGTGAGGCTCCGCAATCTGTGGTACCACACACCACAGCAGAGGACGCACCCCAACACACACCCACACCCGGCTCTTTCATGTCACATGGCCTCAATGGCTCTGAGTAGCACTTCTAACTACAGCCACAAGGCATTGCACTTGTGTGTGTGTGTTTCTCTCCCTCATCTTCTGACCCCCCCCAGAGGAGCAGAAGAACCATAGAGCTCATTATAGAAACAAACATGGTGGATCCACCTGAACCAAACAGTGCCATATCTGGATTGGCTACACATTAGAGAAATTTAATTTACACCTTAATTGAACTCAGTTGGACATGTCAGAGAGGGGCAATGCAGAGGGAGAGAGAAGAGGCAGAAAGAGGGGAGAGATAGTGCCTCTCTGTGAGAGTATGGGAGTAGAATGGGGGGGGTGGGGGGGTTCCAACCATCTCATTTGTCCCTTCTTGACAGAAATGAGTCATGCGTGAGATTGATAGGGTGCAGTCTGTATTCCTTTAATCCCCAGAGTTCCCTCGCTCTCCGTTAATTTAAATAAAAGCGCCTTTTAAACTATTGCTCCCACACCAGGAACAATGTGCTGCGAGACGTCTGCACATGTGAAGGCTGTGTATAGTGTTTTCGTGAATGCAAATGAAATGGAAACGGCATAGAGAGAGAGCTCTGAGGGCGGGTCATTCTGAGATGTGAATGCAGGTTGTTGAGGAGACGGAGAGAGACACGCCTGTGATTGGGGAAAAATACATGTTGAGTGAGATTGTTCCATGACGCGTTTAAGATCTCCACAAGTCTGTCTTCTGTTCACAAATGCATTACTATCTAAAAGACTTTGGTATCATTTTGCTTTTATTTTCAAAGCTACAGATTGTCTCAAGACAACCATACTGATAATGTGTTTAATTACAGAAATAGTAGGCAAACCTCAAATCCAACCAAGCACTAATACTTCATAGGGGAACTAATTCATTTACAACAGGTGACTGTGCACACAGCAATCTATGCTTCCATGTGGTAATTGAAACAATGTCTCCATATGTAGGTGTTCATCCCTAACTCCCTCTCTCTCTAGACGTGGTGGTGAACGGGAAACCGTGTGACTGTGACATCATCGCCGACTGTAGGGTGGGCGACGCCGTGCCATTGGAGGTGAAACTGACCAATCGTAGTAAGAACGCGGTCGGACCGTTCGCCCTGACCGTGGTTCCCTTCCAGGACTACCAGAACGGAGTTCAGAACTATGACCTGCAGGACACAGTCACCTTCATAGGATCTAACACCTTCTACATAGACACGGTGTGTGTGTGTGTGTGTGTGTGTGTACGTGCATGTTCGTGTGTGTGATTGGTGGTGAAACTATTCTCCATTGAGTTAGCTATCCATAGGCACTCTGAATGTCTTTTGTGTTGTTTTCCTAGGTGAAGCCCACAGAGAACTCTGTGTGTATGGGAGCCCTCCTGTTCCTCTACACTGGAGACTTCTACCTCAACATCAAGTTCCAGGATGACAGTGCTGGTCAGGGAAAGCAGCTACCCCCATCCTGGTTCGGCCTGCCCAGCGTGCACATCAAAGCCCTGGAGGCACCCATAGAGGCTGGGGCATAGAGAGCCTGGCACTCTATCCCTGAATATCAAACGTCTTTTTCTCGATCCTCCTTGTCTCTAAACATCAGAGGTAAACGAGGAGAGACGTGTTCACCCACTTACTGCCCACACCGCTGAAGGCATGGATGGATGGAGCAGTCGAGGAGAGACGGGTTCACCCACTTACTGCACACACCGCTGAAGGCATGGATGGATGGAGCAGTCGAGGAGAGGACATTGGACTAAATATTCTAGCGGTTAGCTGATGTCACTCAATCATTTGTAAATAGCTGCTATAACTCTGAGGTATTTGTGTGTACTCTCTGTTAAAGCATGTAGGATACAGTAGATCTTACTGGAAATTTTGGAAATCACCTTCAAAATCACGTGATGAATTTCATCACCATAATCATTGAAAAGTATCGGTCGTGGACTTTTTGTATTGTTCGTGTGAAAAGGTCACCTCTTTCCTGCTTTTCACTCAACTTCCCATTGATGCATGGCACTGTACCGTCCTGATGCGCTCCAAATGGGAGAAGTGTGTCAGGTCCAGTCAAGTTCTGTGTTGTGTGTCCAACCCTTCTCTCACAACAATCTGTCTGAGCAGCACCGTAGAGATACTCTCATGTAAACATGGTTACCAAGCAGCATCCTCCTGGTTATATGATCCTACTTCTATCTCTATGGAAATACGGTCATATATTCTGAGCATTTATTCCACTACTGCCATTAGCTTGATCTCTCTCTCTCTCTCTCTGTCTCTCTCTCTCTGTCTCTCTCTCTCTGTCTCTCTCTCTCTGTCTCTCTCTCTCTGTCTCTCTCTCTCTGTCTCTCTCTCTCTGTCTCTCTCTCTCTCTCTCTCTCTCTGTCTCTCTGTCTCTGTCTCTGTCTCTCTCTCTCTCTCTCTCTCTCTCCGTAAACATGGATTTTTACTACTGAACTCTGTATCATTGTCTATCAATAAAATCCTACAATGCATGTTCACAATAAATGTTGAGTTTAGCCAACTTCTGAAAGGGCGTTGTTTGCATGTATTTGATAAATGGGAGCAAAGAGTTGCATTCACTCTTCTGTGTGGCAAATTGACAAGTCTTGTAAACTTACCTGGTAACTTAATCTAGATTCCCATGCTGCGCTGGAACCCATCCCCTTCGTTCAGACAGAAGCACATAAAGTAATGCGTGATGCATCAACTCTCCAGGTTTACCCCCGTTAAATGAAGGAGGGAGAATACAAAGCCGGTGCTCATGTGTAATATACACAGAGTACCAAACATTAAGAACACCCTGTTGCCGTCGGGGCGTGGACTCTACAAGGTGTCGAAAGTGTTCCACATGGATTCTGGCCCATGTTGACTCCAATGCTTCCCACGGTTGTGTCAAGTTGGCTGGATGTCCTTTAGGTGGTGAACCGTTCTTGATACACACGGGAAACTTGATACACCCTACGGCTTTGCAGTTCTTGACACAAACCGGTACGCTTGGCACCTACTACCATACCCCATTCAAAGGCACATTGGTTAAAAAGCCTTCTTTAACCTGTCTCCTCCCCTTCATCTACACTGATTGAAGTGGATTAAACAAGTGACATCAATAATGGATCAAAGCTTTCACCTGGTTTCACCTGGTCAGTCTGTTTATGTTTTGTACACTCAGTGTAGATTTGATGAATGGAGAGTGAATGTGAAGTGTACCAACACACACACACACGTTAGCAAGTAAATCCTTTACAAAACAACATGTTATCATAACAAACAGGGAGCCTTGGGCAGAGTTCTCCTCCGCTACGTTGAATGAAATGTCATTATGGCAGGTAGATGAAGCACGTTGCTGCTTGCTGTAGAGCAGAATTAAACTGAGGAGACCAGGCGGGCTGGAACAGGTACTGCTGGTTCCTTTCACACATACTTTACTGGGAGCAATGCATCTCTCAATGCATTAATGATGTTTCCACAACCAGGTGCAATAGCGGCAGTCTTCTCTACAGCGATGAGCTAATGTGCGTCTGTTACATTGTCCCTTAACAGCAATGAGACTAGAGCATGGAAAAACAAAGTGAGGTAAGCCTAGCTAATGCTTTTAAACTCACCGTTTGAAATGCAACAATACAGACGCCAGATAATAGTGGGGAATTATCCAAGAGATTCAAAGAACGTGGGCCATTTTAAATAAGTAGCAGTAGACTACTATTCTAAAGTTGGGGAAAGCATTGTGAGGTTAACGTTTTCATTGCAGGAAGGATGGACTTAACACCTAATAACTCACAGTCAGATTAAAAGAGTAATGTTGTGGCTGTAGCTGCCAGTGGTGGAGAAAGTACCCAATTGTCATACTTGAGTAAAAGTATAGATACCTTAATAGAAAGTTAAAAGTGAAAGTCACCCAGTAAAATTCTACTTGAGTAAAAGTCCAAAAGTATTTGGTTTTAAATATACTCAAAAGTATTTGGTTTTAAATATACTTAAGTATCAAAAGTAAAAGTAAGTATATATGTACGGATAGCAAGGGGCACACTCCAACACTCAGACATTATTTACAAAAGATGCATTTGTGTTTAGTGAGTCCACCAGACCATAGGCAGTAGGGATATGACCATGTGTTCTCTTGATAAGTGTGTACATTTCACATTTTTCCTGTCCTGATAAGCATACAAAATGTATTGAGTACTTTGGGTTGTCAGGGAAAATGTGTGGAATAAAAAGTGCAATATTTTCTTTAGGAATGTAGTAATGTAAAAGTTGTCAAAAAAAGTATAATACAGATACCCCCCCCCCCCCCCCCAAAAAAAAACTTAAGTAGTACTTTACTTTAAAGTATTTCTACTTAAGTACTTTGCATCACTGGTAGCTACTCATCGCAGGTCTCCCTCCCTGAGCCTGCTGCCTTGTCATAGGTAGAGCACAGCCATAGTGGACCAATAGGAGATGATAGGGAGAAATTCCCTCTGTACCACTGAAGCGCAAACAAAATGTAAAGGTAATTTCTGTTTGAGACAACATATGCAGCGTTTACCATGAATGCAGTCTCCGCTATCGCGGGAACATTCCTACTCAGCAAAAACGGTTTGAATCAACTTTATTTCCACGTCATTTCAACAACAAAATTCAATATGACGTTGAATCAACATGGAGAACTGATTGGATTCAATATGATGACGTTGAATCAACATGGAGAACTGATTGGATTCAATATGATGACGTTGAATCAACATGGAGAACTGATTGGATTCAATATGATGACGTTGAATAAACATGGATAAATGATTGGATTCAATATGATGACGTTGAATCAACATGGAGAACTGATTGGATTCAATATGATGACGTTGAATAAACATGGATAACTGATTGGATTCAATATGATGACGTTGAATCAACATGGAGAACTGATTGGATTCGCGAAAGGTATTTTCAGCCAACGACGTGACATTTTGTTGATTTCATGTTAACTCAATTAAATGGATATCAAAACTAGATGTTGAAATTACATCTATGCCCAGTGGGTTGCCTAGAAATGTCAGTCAAGCTATAACGCTGAACTTTAGCAATACAGATTGATTCCAGCCCTAGTTCTGAGATTAGGCTGGCTGGATGCTGGAGAGGCCTGTCTTAGAACCCTCTGGATGTGGGAGGGATAGGGAGAGGGAGCCCACCAACCCTAAGTGGACAAACAGGAGATCAGAAGAGGACATTAGGCTGTGGCGAGAGAGAGGTCTGTCTGGCAGTATGCTGAAGAGTTCTGACAACCTTGTAGCTGTGGATAGGAGAAGGATCCATCCCATCAGCCCCAGGGCTAGTGTAGGGGTGGATAGGAGAAGGATCCATCCCATCAGCCCCAGGGCTAGTGTAGGGGTGGATCGGAGAAGGATCCATCCCATCAGCCCCAGGGCTAGTGTAGGGGTGGATAGGAGAAGGATCCATCCCATCAGCCCCAGGGCTAGTGTAGGGGTGGATAGGAGAACAGTAGTGGAGAGGGTAGCAAGTTTTAAGTTCCTCGGCATACACATCACAGACAAACTGAATTGGTCCACTCACACTGACAGCGTCGTGAAGAAGGCGCAGCAGCGCCTCTTCAACCTCAGGAGGCTGAAGAAATTCGGCTTGTCACCAAAAGCACTCACAAACTTCTACAGATGCACAATCGAGAGCATCCTGGCGGGCTGTATCACCGCCTGGTACGGCAACTGCTCCGCCCTCAACCGTAAGGCTCTCCAGAGGGTAGTGAGGTCTGCACAACGCATCACCGGGGGCAAACTACCTGCCCTCCAGGACACCTACACCACCCGATGTTACAGGAAGGCAATAAAGATCATCAAGGACATCAACCACCCGAACCACTGCCTGTTCACCCCGCTATCATCCAGAAGGCGAGGTCAGTACAGGTGCATCAAAGATGGGACCGAGAGACTGAAAAACAGCTTCTATCTCAAGGCCATCAGACTGTTAAACAGCCACCACTAACATTGAGTGGCTGCTGCCAACACACTGACTCAACTCCAGCCACTTTAATAATGGGAATTGATGGAAAATGATGTAAATATATCACTAGCCACTTTAAACAATGCTACCTTAGATAATGTTACTTACCCTACATTATTCATCTCATATGCATACGTATATACTGTACTCTACATCATCGACTGCATCCTTATGTAATACATGTATCACTAGCCACTTTAACTATGCCACTTTGTTTACTTTGTCTACATACTCATCTCATATGTATATACTGTACTCAATACCATCTACTGTATGCTGCTCTGTACCATCACTCATTCATATATCCTTATGTACATATTCTTTATCCCCTTACACTGTGTATAAGACAGTAGTTTTGGAATTGTTAGTTAGATTACTTGTTGGTTATCACTGCATTGTCGGAACTAGAAGCACAAGCATTTCGCTACACTCGCATTAACATCTGCTAACCATGTGTATGTGACAAATAAGATTTGATTTGATTTGAGAAGGATCCATCCCATCAGCCCCAGGGCTAGTGTAGGGGTGGATAGGAGAAGGATCCATCCCATCAGCCCCAGGGCTAGTGTAGGGGTGGATAGGAGAAGGATCCATCCCATCAGCCCCAGGGCTAGTGTAGGGGTGGATAGGAGAAGGATCCATCCCATCAGCCCCAGGGCTAGTGTAGGGGTGGATAGGAGAAGGATCCATCCCATCAGCCCCAGGGCTAGTGTAGGGGTGGATAGGAGAAGGATCCAGGGCTAGTGTAGGGGTGGATAGGAGAAGGATCCATCCCATCAGCCCCAGGGCTAGTGTAGGGATGGATAGGAGAAGGATCCAGGGCTAGTGTAGGGGTGGATAGGAGAAGGATCCATCCCATCAGCCCCAGGGCTAGTGTAGGGATGGATAGGAGAAGGATCCAGGGCTAGTGTAGGGGTGGATAGGAGAAGGATCCATCCCATCAGCCCCAGGGCTAGTGTAGGGGTGGATAGGAGAAGGATCCATCCCATCAGCCCCAGGGCTAGTGTAGGGGTGGATAGGAGAAGGATCCATCCCATCAGCCCCAGGCCTAGTGTAGGGATGGATAGGAGAAGGATCCAGGGCTAGTGTAGGGGTGGATAGGAGAAGGATCCATCCCATCAGCCCCAGGGCTAGTATAGGGGTGGATAGGAGAAGGATCCATCCCATCAGCCCCAGGGCTAGTGTAGGGATGGATAGGAGAAGGATCCAGGGCTAGTGTAGGGGTGGATAGGAGAAGGATCCATCCCATCAGCCCCAGGGCTAGTGTAGCTGTGGATAGGAGAAGGATCCATCCCATCAGCCCCAGGGCTAGTGTAGGGATGGATAGGAGAAGGATCCAGGGCTAGTGTAGGGGTGGTTAGTTTCCCCTGCAACAAGCCTTCTTTCAATAGTGCTGCTGCTTATCAGTGAGTGAAGTGAACACTGAGGGGTGATCATCAACTCCGCTCTCCACAGCACAGAAGAGCACAGCACCAGAACAACTACAAGCACAATGTAAAAAAGGACAGTATACTCTCTCCTGTCCGACCTTACCGCCCGGGGCTCGCTTATTCCAGCACTCTCCATGACACCGCTCAGCATCAGTACAGAATCAGTCAGCATAATGTCCAAAACTATTTGACGGTCCCCTGTCCAAGCTCCTCACAGTCCTGATGCTGGCTTATCCTTGCCTGTCTACCCAGTCTGCTGGGCTGTAAAGAGATGAAGGTTTATAGTCATCCTCGCTGAAATCTTGGATGCATTGCACACATTGAGACAAAGTTATTAAGGAGTATTGGTCCCTTGACTGTGCAGCACAAATTAGCGGTTCCCAGTTCTATTTTACACAAAAACAGAGGCAAATATCATAAGGCTTCCACGTTGGCTCTTAGAAATGAATAGAGATGAAACATTCCTTTATCCAACATAAAAAAAAGGGTCTACATTGAATATCACTAACAGCTTAGTCACTCTCTAACATTACATTACTCATTTTCACAGCGAGGTCGTTTCCCAAGCGAAACAAGCAACACAATTATCCTCGATGCAAATGTCAAATAGAATATGCATCAATGATTTAGAAAATCTAAGGTTAGGTCTGGTGTGTATATGTGCAATTATGGCGTAGTTATCTGGAGATCCGCGTTCTGCAATTGATTGAATTACAGGCCTTAGTCTCATGTGTATAACCAATCAATTACAATTAACACAATTGTCTCATATCCTAAATAACACAAGCCATATTCTGGTGACAGAAAAGACAATACCACACTGTAACACATTATATTCTCTTATCAAAACATATGATTCTCTAATAAATCAATGCTTAGCTGAAACACAATATATCTGTTAAAACAGCTCAGTGCCATATTACCAGCTCACATTTGAGCAGCACATGGTATGATCGCAACACTACATAATCTAAAGGTAAGACCACACTTTAAAAAATGGATTTCTCTTTTCAAGAGCTTTTGAAGTGAATTGCGTATTCGCTTAAATGGTCCTGTAGAGGAGATGGAGCACCTGAGCGTCAGGAAGGCAGAGAGTGATCATGCCGATAAGTGCCCTGAAGATTCAAACAATGGCTCTTTCCTAGAGAGGCTGATCATATCTCCCGCCTCCTGTAGATATCTTGCATCTCTCAGAGAGCGGAAGGCTTTACAGTAGAAAGACGAGGTGTGTGTTGCTATTTTTTTACACTGATATTGATAACTTGAAACTTGTTGGGAACTCAAAGCTGAACTAAGGATTCCTGCTTCTTGTAATGAGGTTATCTTCTCTCCGGGTAATTGTACAGTTGTGACGTACCCCAGAGAAGGTAGATTGTGTGCTACATGTATATTTCAACCCCTTTGCTGGAACACACGTAGACCTTTTTCTTATCAAAAGCTTTGAGCTCCATTAGGTAACAGGTGTGTTTTTTTAACTGCACAATACTAAGGCTGCACTATAGCAGTGATAACCGTTGTTTAGCTGGACGTTTGAATGAATAATGCATGTACATCATTTAGCTGAGCACGTTTATGAAGAAACAAAACGGAAGCATTGGCTCCTCCATCTGTTGATGTTGATTTAAGAACCTGTCTTACAGGTGCTAACGTTCCTGGGAAACATTAGGTAGATGGAATTAAACTAGGATGAGGTCTGGGACTTGCATTAGTAAAACAAAAACAAACTAATTGTAAAACTGTCTCTCTTTCTCTCTCCCTTTCTTCCCTCGCTCATATACAAGTTACATAGAGAAATGGACATGAACACTAAGTGTGAGATATCTCTCCTCTAAAGATTTTTGAATGTGATTGTGGACTCCATCCCTGCCATTTTATTGGCTGAGAAAAGAACGAGGTCTGGATGCTTTGTCCGTCCGTCTACACCGATAAGCTACAAACACTTCCATTTTATTTGCCTGCTTCAGTAGAACTAGTACGTCCTCTCGTTCCTTGTGCTGTTCAGTACCATGTGTTGTTCAGTACTATTTACTGATTTTACTGAATGGAAGTCTGTCTCCCTCATTTTAAATCTTCACAATAAAAGAAGGGAAAGTACTTAAGAATGGTGAGTCTTAGTCTAGACTAATGTCTTCAGTCTGAACTTTCTTTTGTCAATTAACTAGCTATTTACTTGACATTAGCGCTCCAATTACAATGAGGGAGCTCAGCCCACAGAGAAATGCTCAAAATCAACCAAGAGGACAGATACTGTAGAGCCAGGTTCAGTTAAGCATTAAAACCAAATCAAAACCTATCAGCAGGACATTATCGGCTGAATATTTTTATTACGTTTCAATGACTTTCTATTTTTCTCCACCCGAGGAGAATCCGTAGAGAATGGTGACTGAAGATATGGCATCTAAAATATTCATAAGAGATAATAGGATAGGGGCTGGTGTCCTCAGTCAATCACACAGGGACACTAAACACTGCGACTGAAGGAGAACAGGTCAACAAGGCCATTATTGGGAAAGGACGTGTTAAATGGGAACACCACGGAGCCTTTGAGAACCCCTAAACCATGGAAGGTTGGACATGTTTCACATTTATGCCCAAACAGTCCAAAGATTATACAAAATGTGTCATTCAAAATGATGTGTCATCCGAAAATGTGTCCCCCAAAATGACACACTATAGTTTGTACCCTTCTCCTCCTAAAAAATACTTGTTGACGGTTTTGGTAATGATTAATGTGTCCTCATATTCCTTGGTGCCATTCCTCCACACTCTTCTACCAAACACAATAGGAGGAAATTATTTGTTTTTTTTACCCCAAAGAAAAAGAACGTAAAAACCCAAAGGCTTTATGCAGATGAAGCCCCAAGAAGCTGTTGAATGAAATATCTTTCTGTTGTTTCTCCATTTAGAAGTATAGTCACGTCCATTCATACATTTCAACAACCCTGGCCCCCCAATGGTGGAACAAACTCCCTCACGACGCCAGGACAGCGGAGTCAATCACCACCTTCCGGAGACACCTGAAACCCCACCTCTTTAAGGAATACCTAGGATAGGATAAAGTAATCCTTCTCACCCCCTTAAAAGATTTAGATGCACTATTGTAAAGTGGCTGTTCCACTGGATGTCATAAGGTGAACGCACCAATTTGTAAGTCGCTCTGGATAAGAGCGTCTGCTAAATGACTTAAATGTAAATGTAACCTTAATATGTAAATGATCCCAGAAAGGTGGAGAGCAGATTGCAGTGAAACACAGAGCAGTCCTCTGACATCTGTGTTATGTCTATTCCACTGTCTATATGACGTGCATGGTGCATAGTGCCCCTTGCTAAACTAAGCTTGCTAGAAGTGGATTTAGCTAATTAAGCTATAAGAGCTATAAAATAATCTCTCAGTATAAACAAAGAAATGCTCAACTGCATGATTGTGAGGTAGGCATAAATGCACCTGAAGATCTGACGACTTGCGTTAGCTCTCCAAGCTAACGCCTAGGCTAATCTTGGTTAACCTAGAACTAAAGTCTTGCGTAATTGGTTAGATCCTTGATTGAGTTCTGGGCCCATACATGTTAAGAGAAAATATAACACGAGGATCGGAACCGGAAACAAAGAACTACACCCTCTCTTTTTGTAAATGTCCCCTTCTGAAATTTGAAAGATGCTAACACCTCTGAAGTTGTGATTTGTCCAAGTAACCAGTGATGGAAAAACCCAAGCACCGTAACTAATGTCACTCGTTATCTCACGCATCCTGTTGTATCATGATAGATCTAAGGCCCCGCACATTGACTCTTTACTGGTACCCCCTGTATATAGCCTCGCTACTGTTATTTTATTGTTGCTCCTTAATTATTTGCTATTTTTCTATTTTCTATTTTTTCAAAAAAAGAAAAACAATTTTTTACTTCAGTTTAATTGAAATACTTGACCACTTATTTTTCTTAAAACAGCATTGTTGGTTAAAGGCTTGTAAGTAAGCATTTCACTGTAAGGTGAATACAACACCTGTTGTATTCGGGACATGACAAATACAATTTGATTTGATTTCTGTTTACGTATTCTGTCCACAAGAGATTATCTGCAGACTAACACAGTCTTGTGGTAGACATCGGCACAAGGAACTGTTTTGCCTTATCACCCAGTCTGTGGTGTAGTGAGATGGGTGGGGAAAAGCCAGACACCTAGCGAGGAAACCCCTACACACTGTAAAAAGAAATCTAGTTGATTCAAACAATTATTATTTAGTGACTGGTTCCACAGCTTTTTTTTGTTTACTCAATTTTTCAGTCAGTGTTACCTGAACTTTAAAAAAAATAGTGGCCCAAATTTAGCTCCAACTTAAAGTCAGGGACACCCACACACAGTGTTTTTAACACACATTTTCAAATATAAAACCATAATCATTATTCAACATGTCCTTACTGAGACTTGGCAGGTAGCCTAGTGGTTAAGAGCATTGGGTCAGTAACCTGAAAGGTTGTTGGTTTGAATCCCTCAGCCGATTAGTTGAGAAATCTTTCAATGTGACCTTGAGCAAGGCACTTAACCCTAGTCGCTCTGGATAGGAGTGTCTGCTAAATGACTAACATGACTTACAACTTTTTGGTTCACGGTATTCTGATCTTCCTGCCACAGTGTCTGTGTCAGTTATCCTCTTTGATTTACTTAATTAAGGTTTTCTGTTTTAATGTTAGTCGTTACTAACTACGATCGGTGGTGGGAAAAGTACTCAAATATCATACTTGAGTCAAAGTAAAGACACCTTAATAGAAAGTGACTCAAGTGAAAGTCACTCAGTAGAATTCCCTGAATAAAAGTCTAAAAGTGTTTGGATTTAAATATACTTTATCAAAAGTAAATATAATTGCTCAAATATACCCAAAGTATCAAAAGTAAAAGTATGAATCATTTAAAATTCCTTATATTACGCAAACCAGAGGACACCATTTTCATATAACGTCCCTTTTTCAGGACCCTGTCTTTCAAAGATAATTCATAAAAATCCAAATAACTTCACAGATCTTTGTTGAAAAGGGTTTAAACACTGTTTCCCATGCTTGTTCAATGACCCATTGTCACGCCCTGACCTTGGAGAGCCATTTTATTTCTCTATTTGGTCAGTTCAGGGTGTGATATGGGGTGGGCATTCTATGTTTTGTGTCTTTCTTTATTTCTATGTTTTGGCCGGGTATGGTTCTCAATCAGGGACAGCTGCCTATCGTTGTATCTGATTGGGAATCATACTTAGGTAGCCCCTTTTCCCTTCTTCAGTGTGGGAGGTTGACTTTCATTAGTGGCACTATAGCCCTGTGAGCTTCACAGTTGTTGCTTCGTTTGTTGTTTTGTTGGGCCCGCAACGAGGGTGCCCAGTCCGGGGCCCGCAGCGAGGGTGCCCAGCCCGGGGCCCGCAGCGAGGGTCCCCAGTCTGGGGTCGGCGGTGAGGGTCCACCAAAGTGGGGTGAGCCAGAGGTGGAGCGGTCTACGCCCGCACCAGAGCCGTCATCACGGATAGATGCCCACCCAGACCCTCCCCTATGAGGTTCAGGTTTTGCGGCCGGAGTCCACACCTTTGGGGGGGGGGGGGGGGGATGTGGTACTGTCACACCCTGACCTTAGAGAGCTGTTTTATTTCTTTATTTGGTTAGTTCAGGGTGTGATGTGGGGTGGGCATTCTATGTTTTGTATCTTTCTTTATTTCTATGTTTAGGCCGGTTATGGTTCTCAATCAGGGACAGCTGTCTATTGTTGTCTCTGATTGGGAATCATACTTAGGTAGCCCTTTAGCCCTCCTTCAGTGTGGGAAGTTGACTTTTGTTAGTGGCACTATAGCCCTATGAGTTTCACAGTTGTTTCTTCGTTTGTTATTTTGTTGGCGCCATTTTAAATAAAAGGAAAATGATCGCTCACGCTACACTTTGGTCCACTTCTTTCGACGGCCATGACACCCATAAACAACTCATGAACATGCACCTGTGGAACGGTTGTTAAGACACTAACAGCTTACAGATGGTAGGCAATTAAGGTCACAGTTATGAAAACTTAGGACACTAAAGAGGCCTTTCTACTGACTCTGAAAAACACCAAAAGAAAGATGCCCAGGGTCCCTGCTCATCTGCGTGAACGTGCCTTAGGCATGCCGTAAGGAGACATGAGGACTGCAGATGTGGCCAGGGTAATACATTGCAATGTCCTTAATGTGAGACGTCTAAGACAGCGCTACAGGGAGACAGGACGGACAGCTGATCGTCCTTGCAGTGGCAGGATGGCAACAACAACTGCCCGAGTTACACCAGGAACGAACAATCGCTCCATCAGTGCTCAGACTGTCCGCAATAGGCTCAGAGAGGCTGGACTGAGGGCTTGTAGGCCTGTTGTAAGGCAGGTCTTCACCAGACATCACCGCAACAACGTCGCCCTATGGGCACAAACCCACCGTCGCTGGACCAGACAGGACTGGTAAAAGTGCTCTTCACTGAGTTGCGGTATTGTCTCACCAGGGGTGATGGTTGGATTTTCGTTTATCGTCATAGGAATGAGCGTTACACCGAGGTCTGTACTCTGGAGCGGGATTGATTTGGAGGTGGAAGGTCCGTCATGGTCTGGGCCAGTGTGTCACAACATCATCGGACTGAGCTTGTTGTCATTGCAGGCAATCTCAACGCTGTGCGTTACAGGGAAGACATCTTCCTCCCTCATGTGGTACCCTTCCTGCAGGCTCATCCTGACATGACCCTCCAGCATGACAATGCCACCAGCCATACTGCTCATTCTGTGCGTGATTTCCTGCAAGACAGGAATGTCAGTGTTCTGCCATGGCCAGTGAAGAGCCCAGATCTCAATCCCATTGAGCACGTCTGGGACCTGTTGGATCAGAGGGTGAGGGCTAGGACCATTCCCCCCAGAAATGTCCAGGAACTTACAGGTGCCTTGGTGGAAGAATGGGGTAACATCTCACAGCAAGAACTGGCAAAGCTGGTGCAGTCCAGGAGGAGGAGATGCACTGCGGTACTTAATGCAGCTGGTGGCCACACCAGATACTGACTGTTACTGTTACTTTTGATTTTGACCCCCCTTTGTTCAGGGACACATTATTCAATTTCTGTTAGTCACATGTCTGTGGAACTTGTTCAGTTTATGTCTCAGTCATTGACACAGACATGGTGTGAAGCAGCAAGATAAGAATGCTGTGCACCAAGAGGTTGCGAGTTCAAATCCCAGGTGAGAACACAATAATTACTGTATAAATGAACATACACAATCTAATCATGTATGCAAAATATGTACTTTGAAAACATTGTATGTTTAAAGCACTATTTGAATGTATGAGTGTCCCTAGGCTCCTGAATGGTGCAGTGGTCTAAGACACTGCATCCCAGTACAAGAGGCATCACTGCAGTACCTGGTTCAAATCCAGGCTGTATTACATCCATCCGTGATTGGGAGTCCCATAGGGTGGCGCACAATTGGCCCAGTGTCGTCTGGGTTTGGCCGTGGTAGGCCGTCATTGTAAATAAGAATTTGTTCGTAACTGACTTGCCTAGTTAAATACATTTTAAAACCTAATTTATGGAGCTAGTTGGAGCTAGTTTTGGGCCAACAATGTTTTTTAAGTTATGGTAACACTGACAGAAAAGTTGAGTAAACTAAAAAAGGCTGTGGAACCAGTTACTAAATTAGGCAAAATTAAGAGGGCAAAATAGACTAAATTATTAGGGTGAGCAGCAGCACGGCCAGGTGGACTGGGGAGAGCAAGGAGTCATCAGGCCAGGTAGTCCTGAGGTTTGTTCCTAGGGCTCAGGTCCTCTGAGAGAGAGAGAATGAAAGAAAGAGAGGACCTGAGCCCTAGGAACATACCTCAGGACTACCTGGTCTGATGACTCCTTGCTGTCCCCAGTCCACCTGGCCATGTTGCTGCTCACCCTAATAATTTAGTCTATTTTGCCCTCTTAATTTCGCCTAATATTCTGACTTGGTGGTGAAAGAAAGAGAGTAAGAGAGAAAGAATTAGAGAGAGCATACTTAAATTCACACAGGACACCAGATATACTCCAGATATAACAAACTGACCCTAGCCCCCCGACACATAAACTACCGCAGTATTACTTTTTTGGCTATAGTATACACATCTTCCTGGCATATTACATCATTTATGCAGTAGCATGCAAGACATTTTTGGACTCACCTTGTTGTGCTGTGCTTACTTGAACAGGAAGGTGGCACGATGGCCCTTCGTGGGCAAATTTAGTCATCAAAGTCTGGTATTCTCTAGATTTATGGTGGTTTGAAGACAACTGGGAACTCTGAAAAAAACAAGGTCGAATCATGATCTTCAAGGATCTTCAGGTCGTAGCTTTAGAAAGAGGCCCGACTTCCTGACAAACAATTCCGAGTTGGATGACTGTTCAAAACGTATTTCCCTAGTTGGAGCTTGTTTTTTCCCAATCTCCCAGTTGTCCTGAACTCACTGAAGTCAGATTTCCCAGTTCCGAGTTTACAGTTGTTTTGAGCGCAGCAGAAATCATGCTGGATTGTTTATCATTTTAAGCTTGGAAAAGAGACCCTTAAACCCAGACTTGGGACCACACACCCTCTCCACTGAATAGCAGGCTAGTAATTGCTTTGTGATGCTTGCAGTTAGCCATTGATTCCTTCCAAACCACTCATTGTTGAATTTGCGATTTCCAACTTGTGTAATGTTTATGCCCAATGACCGATGAGCACCGATACATTTTATCAATAATTTATCTCCATATGACAAGGATTGAAAAGGATTTGCCAGTAGATTGTCAACTTGATTAACGATGATGACTGCCAGTTTGCTAGCTAAGATTTTGAAAGTATGATGTTGACATGATCAGTCCAATCAAAGCTACTGTAGATATAACATGATTTGACATTCTTTTGTCTGTGGCCAATGACTTTGAGCCTTCTTGGATGGGCACGTTTAATGTAACTCTATGGCAGCACCGAAGGGGCTTGATTTTTTTGGAGCATTACCTGTAGATTTTGTCGGTGACATAGTGCCCCCATGAATGACTGAACACTGAGCCAATCATGGCACAACTAGATAACATTACCAACCCCTACGCTCAGGATTTTCCGCTGGCTGCCCGACCACCACAGAAAACACTGAGCTAGGCTGAAACACCTGCATTTTGGAGCTGCCTGACTCAAGAAAGCAAAAAAGATATCATGTTTGTATGCAGCTTTATTAACTCAATGATTTAAAAAATGTTTTTACACTGTTTGCAAACTGATATGTGACAGGTATTAATTCCGAAATAACATGCAAAACAGGCAGGTCGCCACTGCTCTACAGACACCCATTCAATGGTATAATGATTATTGTCTCCAGCGACCTGTGGTGAATGTAATTGGAGGAAGGGGCCTCGTGGTGTCTAGGCTGATTACAGGAGCCACTCGGGAAGTTAATCCGCCATATGAATCACTACTGGAATGGGATGCCTACTGAGAAAACAATTGGTTAACTGCCAAAACATAGAAAGGGGGAGGAAGAGATTCAGAAAGAGATAGGGGGATGCGGCAGAGGGAGAGATATAGGGGGTGAGGGAGAGAGAGACAGAAGAGAGGGAGAGAGAAAGAGAGGAAATAGAGACAACCAATCTATGCTGCGTTACACACAGCTGACAAGCAGTATGCTAGATCATACAAAGAGAGAGAGAATGAAACAGAAATAAAAGAAAGAAAGAAAGAAAGAAAGAAAGAAAGAAAGAAAGAAAGAAAGAGATAAAAAGAGAGAATGAAAGTGAAGGAAACAAACAAAGATAGAGAGAGAGAATGAGATGTACAGAAAGATAGTGAGAGAGAGAGAATGAAATGAACAGAAAGATAGGATGAGAGAGAGAATGAAATGAACAACGATAGGGAGAGAGAGAGAATGAAATGAACAGAAAGATAGGGAGAGAGAGAGAATGAAATGAACAGAAAGATAGGGAGAGAGAGAGAATGACATGAACAGAAAGATAGGGAGAGAGAGAGAATGAAATGAACAGAAAGATAGGGAGAGAGAGAGAATGACATGAACAGAAAGATAGGGAGAGAGAGAATGAAATGAACAACGATAGGGAGAGAGAGAGAATGAAATGTACAGAAAGATAGGGAGAGAGAGAGAATGACATGAACAGAAAGATAGGGAGAGAGAGAGAATGACATGAACAGAAAGATAGGGAGAGAGAGAGAATGAAATGAACAGAAAGATAGGGAGAGAGAGAATGAAATGAACAGAAAGATAGGGAGAGAGAGAGAATGACATGAACAGAAAGATAGGGAGAGAGAGAATGAAATGAACAACGATAGGGAGAGAGAGAGAATGAAATGAACAGAAAGATAGGGAGAGAGAGAGAATGAAATGTACAGAAAGATAGGGAGAGAGAGAGAATGACATGAACAGAAAGATAGGGAGAGAGAGAGAATGACATGAACAGAAAGATAGGGAGAGAGAGAGAATGAAATGTACAGAAAGATAGGGAGAGAGAGAGAATGAAATGAACAGAAAGATAGGGAGAGAGAGAGAATGACATGAACAGAAAGATAGGGAGAGAGAAAGAATGAAATGTACAGAAAGATAGGGAGAGAGAGAGAATGAAATGAACAGAAAGATAGGGAGAGAGAGAGAATGAAACAAACAGAAAGATAGGGAGAGAGAGAGAATTAAATTAACAGAAAGATAGAAAAGGGGGGAAAGAGAGAGTGAATGGATTAGAGACAGGCTTCCCTCCTTCAGAGGCAGCGCTCTCTCTCGTGGTCCGAATCACACATAGGACTATTGAGAAATTATAAACTTCTTTGTAATTCAGCAGTATTACATATTACATTTAAATCTTAGCCAACGTTTTTAGCCTTTCTAGTGAGGGTGATCTGGCCACACTATAAAGTCAGAACAGAGGTCAAAGGTCATTTAAATGAGTGTTCCTTTCCCTGAACCTCAGGCTAATTATTTAAAAACATTTCAAACATCTTGTGAACCAGGTTTACATTGGTTGTTTTTCAGTACATTCCTTATCAAAAGAATTTACGTGTTCAACCGAAACTCTGACAATAGAAAACATTTTGTGCCCTTTAAGGTGCATCCTTTCTAACCTGTGAAAAACCAACTAAACCTAAATACAAGAAATCCACTCAATAATTCAGACATGGTACTAAAAATACTAACAAATATTCATAACAATTGTGTTGTGTATGGGTGCCTGCAAACCGTAAGGGTAAACTTAAAACACATCAGATGATACAGTGTCCCTTTAAGTGGAATAAATACCTTCTAGAAAATCCCAGAGCCCCTTTCCGGTAATCTTATCTTTTTATCCTGTTGCATTAGTCAAAATATAAAATCTGTTGTTTAACAAATCTGTTTGAACCGTCAAAAAGTTGGTGCTGGTTTATCATCTTAAAGGTTGCTGCTAAAACATTTCCTTCAATCTACTTTAAATACTTGACACTGTTTGACGTAATGAAAACAGATTGTCATTTTAAATGACACTTCTTATTTTACTAGGCCTAGGAACAGTGGGTTTACTGCCTGTTCAGGGGCAGAATGACAGATTTGTCCAACACTTACCTCCAACACTAGTCCAACACTCTAACCACTAGGCTACCCTGCCGCCCCATTACCTTCTTGCTTAAATTCACTGGTGTTACCCAAACTATAAAATGTAGTAATAATAATTAGAAATAGTCAAAGAACGTCTCCCATTCAACTATTAAACACCTCTGCTCCAAATGTCCCATTTTGGTCCTTACAGCCTGTTTTCCTCCAAACATAATGATGGTCATTATGGCCAAACAGTTTTATTTTTGTTTCATCAGACATGAGGACATTTCTCCAAAAAGTATTATCTTTGTCCCCCATGTGCAGTTGCAGACTGTAGTCTGGCTTTTTTATGGCGGTTTTGGAGCAGTGGCTTCTTCCTTGCTGATCGGCCTTTCAGATTATGTCGATATAGGACTTGTTTTGTTGTGGATATAGATACTTTTGTACCTGTTTTCTCCAGCATCTTCACAAGGTCCTTTGCTGTTGTTCTGGGATTGATTAGCACTTTTCATCACCAATGTGCATTAATCTCTAGGAGACAGAACACGTCTCCTTCATGAGGGGTATGACGACTGCGCGGTCCCATGGTGTTTAAACTTGCATACTATTGTTTGTACAGATGAACGTGGTACCTTCAGACATTTGGAAATTGCTCCCAAGGATGAACCAGACTTGTGGAGATCTACAAATTTTTTTCCTGAGGTCTTGGCTGATTTCTTTTGATTTTCCCATGATGTCAAGCAAAGAGGCACTTTGAAGGTAGGCCTTGAAATACATCCACAGGTGCACCTCCAATTGACTCAAATGATGTCAAGTAGCCTATCAGAAGCTTCTAATGCCATGAAATAATTTTCTGGAATTTTCCAAGCTGTTGAAAGGCACAGTCAACTTAGTGTATGTAAACTTCTGACCCACTGGAATTGTGATACAGTGAATAAGTTAAATAATCTGTATGTAAATAATTGTTGGAGAATGACTTGTGTCGTGCACAAAGTAGATGTCCTAACCGACTTGCCAAAACTATAGTTGAAAAACGAGGTTTAATGACTCCAACCTAAGTGTATGTAAACTTCCAACTTCAACTGTATAGGTTGTTTAAATTACATATCATTATTCATCCCATTATTACTTTATCAAATCTCTAGTAAATGATTATACACACAATACAAACATTTTTGAAAGTAATATCTTCACAGAATCCATATATAACATTATAAATCAAAACGTATCCAAATTACAGTAAACTTATTATGCAAATTTCAATCTCTTATTACCGCAACTCCAGATTTACACTTATTTCCACCCTCACACAACTCTCATATCACCCTCACACAACTCTCATATCACCATTCACACAACTCTCATATCACCATTCACACAACTCTCATATCACCCTCACACAACTCTCATATCACCCTCACACAACTCTCATATCACCCTCACACAACTCTCATATCACCATTCACACAACTCTCATATCACCATTCACACAACTCTCATATCACCATTCACACAACTCTCATATCACCATTCACACAACTCTCATATCACCATTCACACAACTCTCATATCACCATTCACACAACTCTTATATCACCCTCACTCAACTCTCATATCACCATTCACACAACTCTCATATCACTCTCAAACAACTCTCATATCACCATTCACACAACTCTCATATCACCATTCACACAACTCTCATATCACCATTCACACAACTCTTATATCACCCTCACTCAACTCTCATATCACCATTCACACAACTCTCATATCCCCATTCACACAACTCTCATATCACCATTCACACAACTCTCATATCACCATTCACACAACTCTCATATCACCATTCACACAACTCTCATATCACCATTCACACAACTCTCATATCACCATTCACACAACTCTTATATCACCATTCACACAACTCTCATATCACCATTCACACAACTCTTATATCACCCTCACACACCTCTCATATCACCATTCACACAACTCTCATATCACCATTCACACAACTCTTATATCACCCTCACACACCTCTCATATCACCATTCACACAACTCTCATATCACCATTCACACACCTCTCATATCACCATTCACACACCTCTCATATCACCATTCACACAACTCTCATATCACCCTTGCTCAACTCTCATATCACCCTCACACAACTCTCATATCACCATTCACACAACTCTCATATCACCCTTGCTCAACTCTCATATCACCATTCACACAACTCTCATATCACCCTTGCTCAACTCTCATATCACCATTCACACAACTCTCATATCACCATTCACACAACTCTCATATCACCATTCACACAACTCTCATATCACCCTCACACAACTCTTATATCACCATTCACACAACTCTCATATCGCCATTCACACAACTCTCATATCACCCTCACACAACTCTTATATCACCATTCACACAACTCTCATATCACCCTCACACAACTCTCATATCACCATTCACACAACTCTCATATCACCCTCACTCAACTCTCATATCACCATTCACACAACTCTCATATCACCCTCACATCACCCTTGCTCAACTCTCATATCACCCTCGCTCAACTCTCCTATTTATACACCAACGCATTTATACTTAAGGACTAGTTCCTGGAATTACATAATTTGCACATTTGCATTTTACTACTGTATACTAACCCAGGGCATTTATAATGCATTTCACGCCTTTCCTTTCACCTATTAGGACAGCGTAATCAGAACTTCCTTTTAATTATAACAATATTTTCAGAATCTCATATCCTGAAGACGACAGTACGGCCACGACTCTGTATTTCTCTCCTCAGGACAGTACGGTCATGACTCTGTACTTTTCTCCTCAGGACAGTACGGTCACGACTCTGTACTTCTCTCCTCAGGACAGTACAGTCACGACTCTGTACTTCTCTCCTCAGGACAGTACGGTCACGACTCTGTACTTCTCTCCTCAGGACAGTACGGTCAGGACTCTGTACTTCTCTCCTCAGGACAGTACGGTCACGACTCTGTACTTCTCTCCTCAGGACAGTACGGTCACAACTCTGTACTTCTCTACTCAGGACAGCACGGTCACGACTCTGTACTTCTCTCCTCAGGACAGTACGGTCACGACTCTGTATTTTTCTCCTCTGGACAGTACGGTCACGACTGTACTTCTCTCCTCAGGACAGTACGGTCACGACTGTACTTCTCTCCTCAGGACAGTACGGTCACGACTCTGTATTTTTCTCCTCAGGACAGTACGGTCAGGACTCTGTACTTCTCTCCTCAGGACAGTACGGTCACAACTCTGTATTTTTCTCCTCAGGACAGTACTGTCACGACTCTGTATTTTTCTCCTCAGGACAGTACGGTCACAACTCTGTATTTTTCTCCTCAGGACAGTACGGTCACAACTCTGTATTTATCTCCTCAGGACAGTACGGTCACGACTCTGTACTTCTCTCCTCAGGACAGTACAGTCACGACTCTGTATTTTTCTCCTCAGGACAGTACGGTCACAACTCTGTACTTCTCTCCTCAGGACAGTACGGCCACAACTCTGTACTTCTCTCCTCTGGACAGTACGGTCACAACTCTGTACTTCTCTCCTCAGGACAGTACGGTCACAACTCTGTACTTCTCTCCTCAGGACAGTAAGGTCACAACTCTGTACTTCTCTCCTCAGGACAGTACGGTCACAACTCTGTACTTCTCTCCTCAGGACAGTACGGTCAAGACTCTGTATTTTTCTCCTCTGGACAGTACGGTCAGGACTCTGTACTTCTCTCCTCAGGACAGTAAGGTCACAACTCTGTACTTCTCTCCTCAGGACAGTACGGTCACAACTCTGTACTTCTCTCCTCAGGACAGTACGGTCACAACTATATACTTCTCTCCTCAGGACAGTACGGTCAGGACTCTGTACTTCTCTCCTCAGGACAGTACGGTCACAACTCTGTATTTCTCTCCTCAGGACAGTACGGTCACGACTCTGTACTTCTCTCCTCAGGACAGTACGGTCACGACTCTGTACTTCTCTCCTCAGGACAGTACGGTACTGGACGGTCACAACTCTGTACTTCTCTCCTCAGGACAGTACGGTCACAACTCTGTACTTCTCTCCTCAGGACAGTACGGTCACGACTCTGTATTTTTCTCTCTCAGGACAGTACGGTCAGGACTCTGTACTTCTCTCCTCAGGACAGTACGGTCACAACTCTGTACTTCTCTCCTCAGGACAGTACGGTCACAACTCTGACTCTTACTTCTCTCCTCAGGACAGTACGGTCACAACTCTGTACTTCTCTCCTCAGGACAGTACGGTCATGACTCTGTACTTCTCTCCTCAGGACAGTACGGTCACAACTCTGTATTTTTTCTCCTCAGGACAGTACGGTCACAACTCTGTACTTCTCTCCTCAGGACAGTACGGTCACAACTCTGTACTTCTCTCCTCAGGACAGTACGGTCACAACTCTGTACTTCTCTCCTCAGGACAGTACGGTCACAACTCTGTACTTCTCTCCTCAGGACAGTACGGTCACAACTCTGTATTTTTCTCCTCAGGACAGTACGGTCAGGACTCTGTACTTCTCTCCTCAGGACAGTACGGTCACAACTCTGTACTTCTCTCCTCAGGACAGTACGGTCACGACTCTGTACTTCTCTCCTCAGGACAGTACGGTCACAACTCTGTACTTCTCTCCTCAGGACAGTACGGTCAGGACTCTGTACTTCTCTCCTCAGGACAGTACGGTCACAACTCTGTACTTCTCTCCTCAGGACAGTACGGTCATGACTCTGTACTTCTCTCCTCAGGACAGTACGGTCACGACTCTGTACTTCTCTCCTCAGGACAGTACGGTCACGACTCTGTACTTCTCTCCTCAGGACAGTACGGTCACAACTCTGTACTTCTCTCCTCAGGACAGTACGGTCACGACTCTGTACTTCTCTCCTCAGGACAGTACGGTCACAACTCTGTACTTCTCTCCTCTGGACAGTACGGTCACAGGACTCTGTACTTCTCTCCTCAGGACAGTACGGTCACAACTCTGTACTTCTCTCCTCAGGACAGTAAGGTCACGACTCTGTATTTTTCTCCTCAGGACAGTACGGTCAGGACTCTGTACTTCTCTCCTCAGGACAGTACGGTCACGACTCTGTACTTCTCTCCTCAGGACAGTACGGTCACGACTCTGTATTTTCTCCTCAGGACAGTACGGTCACAACTCTGTACTTCTCTCCTCAGGACAGTACGGTCACAACTCTGTACTTCTCTCCTCAGGACAGTACGGTCACGACTCTGTATTTTTCTCCTCAGGACAGTACGGTCACAACTCTGTACTTCTCTCCTCAGGACAGTACGGTCACAACTCTGTACTTCTCTCCTCAGGACAGTCCTCAGGACAGTACGGTCACAACTATATACTTCTCTCCTCAGGACAGTACGGTCACAACTCTGTACTTCTCTCCTCAGGACAGTACGGTCACGACTGTACTTCTCTCCTCAGGACAGTACGGTCACAACTCTGTACTTCTCTCCTCAGGACAGTACGGTCACACTCTGTACTATATACTTCTCTCCTCAGGACAGTACGGTCACAACTCTGTACTTCTCTCCTCAGGACAGGACGACTCTGTACTTCTCTCCTCAGGACAGTACGGTCACGACTCTGTATTTTTCTCTCCTCAGGACAGTACGGTCACGACTCTGTACTTCTCTCCTCAGGACAGTACGGTCAAACTCTGTACTTCTCTCCTCAGGACAGTACGGTCACAACTCTGTATTTTTCTCCTCAGGACAGTACGGTCTGTATTTTCTCTCCTCAGGACAGTACGGTCACGACTCTGTATTTTCTCTCCTCAGGACAGTACGGTCAACTCTGTACTTCTCTCCTCAGGACAGTACGGTCACAACTCTGTATTTTTCTCCTCAGGACAGTACGGTCACAACTCTGTACTTCTCTCCTCAGGACAGTAGGTCACAACTCTGTATTTTCTCTCCTCTGGACAGGACAGTACTTCTCTCCTCAGGGTCACGACTCTGTACTTTTCTCCTCAGGACAGTACGGTCACAACTCTGTACTTCTCTCCTCAGGACAGTACGGTCAGGACTCTGTACTTCTCTCCTCAGGACAGTACGGTCACAACTCTGTACTTCTCTCCTCAGGACAGTACGGTCATGACTCTGTACTTCTCTCCTCAGGACAGTACGGTCAGGACTCTGTACTTCTCTCCTCAGGACAGTACGGCCACAACTCTGTACTTCTCCCCTCTGGACAGTACGGTCACAACTCTGTACTTCTCTCCTCAGGACAGTACGGTCACAACTCTGTACTTCTCTCCTCAGGACAGTAAGGTCACAACTCTGTATTTTTCTCCTCTGGACAGTACGGTCAGGACTCTGTACTTCTCTCCTCAGGACAGTACGGTCACAACTCTGTACTTCTCTCCTCAGGACAGTACGGTCACGACTCTGTACTTCTCTCCTCAGGACAGTACGGTCACAACTCTGTACTTCTCTCCTCAGGACAGCACGGTCACGACTCTGTACTTCTCTCCTCAGGACAGTACGGTCACGACTCTGTATTTTTCTCCTCTGGACAGTACGGTCACGACTGTACTTCTCTCCTCAGGACAGTACGGTCACAACTCTGTACTTCTCTCCTCAGGACAGTACGGTCACAACTATATACTTCTCTCCTCAGGACAGTACGGTCACAACTCTGTACTTCTCTCCTCAGGACAGTACGGTCACGACTGTACTTCTCTCCTCAGGACAGTACGGTCACAACTCTGTACTTCTCTCCTCAGGACAGTACGGTCACAACTATATACTTCTCTCCTCAGGACAGTACGGTCACAACTCTGTATTTCTCTCCTCAGGACAGTACGGTCACGACTCTGTACTTCTCTCCTCAGGACAGTATGGTCACGACTCTGTACTTCTCTCCTCAGGACAGTACGGTCAAAACTCTGTACTTCTCTCCTCAGGACAGCACGGTCACGACTCTGTACTTTTCTCCTCAGGACAGTACGGTCACGACTCTGTATTTTTCTCCTCAGGACAGTACGGTCACGACTGTACTTCTCTCCTCAGGACAGTACGGTCACGACTGTACTTCTCTCCTCAGGACAGTACGGTCACGACTCTGTATTTTTTCTCCTCAGGACAGTACGGTCAGGACTCTGTACTTCTCTCCTCAGGACAGTACGGTCACAACTCTGTACTTTTTCTCCTCAGGACAGTACGGTCACGACTCTGTATTTTTCTCCTCAGGACAGTACGGTCAGGACTCTGTACTTCTCTCCTCAGGACAGTACGGTCATGACTCTGTACTTTTCTCCTCAGGACAGTACGGTCACAACTCTGTATTTTTCTCCTCAGGACAGTACGGTCACAACTCTGTACTTCTCTCCTCAGGACAGTACGGTCACGACTCTGTATTTTCTCTCCTCAGGACAGTACGGTCACGACTCTGTATTTTTCTCCTCAGGACAGTACGGTCACGACTCTGTACTTCTCTCCTCAGGACAGTACGGTCACAACTCTGTACTTCTCTCCTCAGGACAGTACGGTCACAACTCTGTACTTTCTCCTCAGGACAGTACGGTCACAACTCTGTACTTCTCTCCTCAGGACAGTACGGTCACGACTCTGACTTCTCTCCTCAGGACTAAGGTCACAACTGTATTTTTCTCCTCAGGACAGTACGGTCACAACTCTGTACTTCTCTCCTCAGGACAGTACGGTCACGACTCTGTATTTTTCTCCTCAGGACAGTACGGTCACAACTCTGTACTTCTCTCCTCAGGACAGTACGGTCATGACTCTGTACTTCTCTCCTCAGGACAGTACGGCCACAACTCTGTATTTTTCTCCTCAGGACAGTACGGTCACGACTCTGTACTTCTCTCCTCAGGACAGCACGGTCACGACTCTGTACTTCTCTCCTCAGGACAGTACGGTCACGACTCTGTATTTTTCTCCTCTGGACAGTACGGTCACGACTGTACTTCTCTCCTCAGGACAGTACGGTCACGACTGTACTTCTCTCCTCAGGACAGTACGGTCACGACTGTACTTCTCTCCTCAGGACAGTACGGTCACGACTCTGTATTTTTCTCCTCAGGACAGTACGGTCACAACTCTGTACTTCTCTCCTCAGGACAGTAAGGTCACAACTCTGTATTTTTCTCCTCTGGACAGTACGGTCACAACTCTGTACTTCTCTCCTCAGGACAGTACGGTCACGACTCTGTATTTTTCTCCTCAGGACAGTACGGTCACAACTCTGTACTTCTCTCCTCAGGACAGTACGGTCATGACTCTGTACTTCTCTCCTCAGGACAGTACGGCCACAACTCTGTATTTTTCTCCTCAGGACAGTACGGTCACAACTCTGTACTTCTCTCCTCAGGACAGTACGGTCATGACTCTGTACTTCTCTCCTCAGGACAGTACGGTCACAACTCTGTACTTCTCTCCTCAGGACAGTACGGCCACAACTCTGTACTTCTCCCCTCTGGACAGTACGGTCACAACTCTGTACTTCTCTCCTCAGGACAGTACGGTCACAACTCTGTACTTCTCTCCTCAGGACAGTAAGGTCACAACTCTGTATTTTTCTCCTCTGGACAGTACGGTCAGGACTCTGTACTTCTCTCCTCAGGACAGTACGGTCACAACTCTGTACTTCTCTCCTCAGGACAGTACGGTCACGACTCTGTACTTCTCTCCTCAGGACAGTACGGTCAGGACTCTGTACTTCTCTCCTCAGGACAGTACGGTCACAACTCTGTACTTCTCTCCTCTGGACAGTACGGTCACAACTCTGTACTTCTCTCCTCAGGACAGTACGGTCACAACTCTGTACTTCTCTCCTCAGGACAGTAAGGTCACAACTCTGTATTTTTCTCCTCTGGACAGTACGGTCAGGACTCTGTACTTCTCTCCTCAGGACAGTACGGTCACAACTCTGTACTTCTCTCCTCAGGACAGTACGGTCACAACTCTGTACTTCTCTCCTCAGGACAGTAAGGTCACAACTCTGTATTTTTCTCCTCTGGACAGTACGGTCAGGACTCTGTACTTCTCTCCTCAGGACAGTACGGTCACAACTCTGTACTTCTCTCCTCAGGACAGTACGGTCACGACTCTGTACTTCTCTCCTCAGGACAGTACGTTCACGACTCTGTACTTCTCTCCTCAGGACAGTACGGTCAGGACTCTGTACTTCTCTCCTCAGGACAGTACGGCCACAACTCTGTACTTCTCCCCTCTGGACAGTACGGTCACAACTCTGTACTTCTCTCCTCAGGACAGTACGGTCACAACTCTGTACTTCTCTCCTCAGGACAGTAAGGTCACAACTCTGTATTTTTCTCCTCTGGACAGTACGGTCAGGACTCTGTACTTCTCTCCTCAGGACAGTACGGTCACAACTCTGTACTTCTCTCCTCAGGACAGTACGGTCACGACTCTGTACTTCTCTCCTCAGGACAGTACGGTCACAACTCTGTACTTCTCTCCTCAGGACAGCACGGTCACGACTCTGTACTTCTCTCCTCAGGACAGTACGGTCACGACTCTGTATTTTCTCTCCTCAGGACAGTCACGGTACTTCTCTCCTCAGGACAGACTGTACTTTCTCTCCTCAGGACAGTACGGTCACAACTCTGTACTTCTCTCCTCAGGACAGTACGGTCACAACTCTATACTTCTCTCCTCAGGACAGTACGGTCACAACTCTGTACTTCTCTCCTCAGGACAGTACGGTCACGACTGTACTTCTCTCCTCAGGACAGTACGGTCACAACTCTGTACTTCTCTCCTCAGGACACGGACTATAGACTTTCTCCTCAGGACAGTACGGTCACAACTCTGTATTTCTCTCCTCAGGACAGTACGGTCACGACTCTGTACTTCTCTCCTCAGGACAGTACGGTCACGACTCTGTATTTTTCTCCTCTGGACAGTACGGTCACGACTCTGTACTTCTCTCCTCAGGACAGTACGGTCACGACTGTACTTCTCTCCTCAGGACAGTACGGTCACACTCTGTACTTCTCTCCTCAGGACAGTACGGTCACGACTCTGTATTTTTCTCCTCTGGACAGTACGGTCACGACTGTACTTCTCTCCTCAGGACAGTACGGTCACAACTCTGTACTTCTCTCCTCAGGACAGTACGGTCACAACTATATACTTCTCTCCTCAGGACAGTACGGTCACAACTCTGTACTTCTCTCCTCAGGACAGTACGGTCACGACTGTACTTCTCTCCTCAGGACAGTACGGTCACAACTCTGTACTTCTCTCCTCAGGACAGTACGGTCACAACTATAGACTTCTCTCCTCAGGACAGTACGGTCACAACTCTGTATTTCTCTCCACAGGACAGTACGGTCACGACTCTGTACTTCTCTCCTCAGGACAGTACGGTCACAACTCTGTATTTTTCTCCTCTGGACAGTACGGTCACGACTGTACTTCTCTCCTCAGGACAGTACGGTCACGACTGTACTTCTCTCCTCAGGACAGTACGGTCACGACTGTACTTCTCTCCTCAGGACAGTACGGTCACGACTCTGTATTTTTCTCCTCAGGACAGTACGGTCAGGACTCTGTACTTCTCTCCTCAGGACAGTACGGTCACAACTCTGTACTTCTCTCCTCAGGACAGTACGGTCACGACTCTGTACTTCTCTCCTCAGGACAGTACGGTCACAACTCTGTACTTCTCTCCTCAGGACAGCACGGTCACGACTCTGTACTTCTCTCCTCAGGACAGTACGGTCACGACTCTGTATTTTTCTCCTCTGGACAGTACGGTCACGACTGTACTTCTCTCCTCAGGACAGTACGGTCACGACTGTACTTCTCTCCTCAGGACAGTACGGTCACAACTCTGTACTTCTCTCCTCAGGACAGTACGGTCACAACTATATACTTCTCTCCTCAGGACAGTACGGTCACAACTCTGTACTTCTCTCCTCAGGACAGTACGGTCACGACTGTACTTCTCTCCTCAGGACAGTACGGTCACAACTCTGTACTTCTCTCCTCAGGACAGTACGGTCACAACTATAGACTTCTCTCCTCAGGACAGTACGGTCACAACTCTGTATTTCTCTCCACAGGACAGTACGGTCACGACTCTGTACTTCTCTCCTCAGGACAGTACGGTCACAACTCTGTATTTTTCTCCTCTGGACAGTACGGTCACGACTGTACTTCTCTCCTCAGGACAGTACGGTCACGACTGTACTTCTCTCCTCAGGACAGTACGGTCACGACTGTACTTCTCTCCTCAGGACAGTACGGTCACGACTCTGTATTTTTCTCCTCTGGACAGTACGGTCACGACTGTACTTCTCTCCTCAGGACAGTACGGTCACAACTCTGTACTTCTCTCCTCAGGACAGTACGGTCACAACTATATACTTCTCTCCTCAGGACAGTACGGTCACAACTCTGTACTTCTCTCCTCAGGACAGTACGGTCACGACTGTACTTCTCTCCTCAGGACAGTACGGTCACAACTCTGTACTTCTCTCCTCAGGACAGTACGGTCACAACTATAGACTTCTCTCCTCAGGACAGTACGGTCACAACTCTGTATTTCTCTCCACAGGACAGTACGGTCACGACTCTGTACTTCTCTCCTCAGGACAGTACGGTCACAACTCTGTATTTTTCTCCTCTGGACAGTACGGTCACGACTGTACTTCTCTCCTCAGGACAGTACGGTCACGACTGTACTTCTCTCCTCAGGACAGTACGGTCACGACTGTCTGTACTTCTCTCCTCAGGACAGTACGGTCACGACTCTGTATTTTTCTCCTCAGGACAGTACGGTCAGGACTCTGTACTTCTCTCCTCAGGACAGTACGGTCACAACTCTGTATTTTTCTCCTCAGGACAGTACTGTCACGACTCTGTATTTTTCTCCTCAGGACAGTACGGTCAGGACTCTGTACTTCTCTCCTCAGGGCAGTACAGTCACAACTCTGTATTTTTCTCCTCAGGACAGTACGGTCACAACTCTGTATTTTTCTCCTCAGGACAGTACGGTCACAACTCTGTATTTATCTCCTCAGGACAGTACGGTCACGACTCTGTACTTCTCTCCTCAGGACAGTACAGTCACGACTCTGTATTTTTCTCCTCAGGACAGTACGGTCACAACTCTGTACTTCTCTCCTCAGGACAGTACGGCCACAACTCTGTACTTCTCTCCTCTGGACAGTACGGTCACAACTCTGTACTTCTCTCCTCAGGACAGTACGGTCACAACTCTGTATTTTTCTCCTCTGGACAGTACGGTCACGACTGTTCTTCTCTCCTCAGGACAGTACGGTCACGACTGTACTTCTCTCCTCAGGACAGTACGGTCACAACTCTGTACTTCTCTCCTCAGGACAGTACGGTCACAACTATATACTTCTCTCCTCAGGACAGTACGGTCACAACTCTGTACTTCTCTCCTCAGGACAGTACGGTCACGACTGTACTTCTCTCCTCAGGACAGTACGGTCACAACTCTGTACTTCTCTCCTCAGGACAGTACGGTCACAACTATATACTTCTCTCCTCAGGACAGTACGGTCACAACTCTGTATTTCTCTCCACAGGACAGTACGGTCACGACTCTGTACTTCTCTCCTCAGGACAGTACGGTCACAACTCTGTACTTCTCTCCTCAGGACAGCACGGTCACGACTCTGTACTTCTCTCCTCAGGACAGTACGGTCACGACTCTGTATTTTTCTCCTCTGGACAGTACGGTCACGACTGTACTTCTCTCCTCAGGACAGTACGGTCACGACTGTACTTCTCTCCTCAGGACAGTACGGTCACGACTGTACTTCTCTCCTCAGGACAGTACGGTCACGACTCTGTATTTTTCTCCTCAGGACAGTACGGTCAGGACTCTGTACTTCTCTCCTCAGGACAGTACGGTCACAACTCTGTATTTTTCTCCTCAGGACAGTACTGTCACGACTCTGTATTTTTCTCCTCAGGACAGTACGGTCAGGACTCTGTACTTCTCTCCTCAGGGCAGTACAGTCACAACTCTGTATTTTTCTCCTCAGGACAGTACGGTCACAACTCTGTATTTTTCTCCTCAGGACAGTACGGTCACAACTCTGTATTTATCTCCTCAGGACAGTACGGTCACGACTCTGTACTTCTCTCCTCAGGACAGTACAGTCACGACTCTGTATTTTTCTCCTCAGGACAGTACGGTCACAACTCTGTACTTCTCTCCTCAGGACAGTACGGCCACAACTCTGTACTTCTCTCCTCTGGACAGTACGGTCACAACTCTGTACTTCTCTCCTCAGGACAGTACGGTCACAACTCTGTATTTTTCTCCTCTGGACAGTACGGTCACGACTGTACTTCTCTCCTCAGGACAGTACGGTCACGACTGTACTTCTCTCCTCAGGACAGTACGGTCACAACTCTGTACTTCTCTCCTCAGGACAGTACGGTCACAACTATATACTTCTCTCCTCAGGACAGTACGGTCACAACTCTGTACTTCTCTCCTCAGGACAGTACGGTCACGACTGTACTTCTCTCCTCAGGACAGTCTCACAACTCTGTACTTCTCTCCTCAGGACAGTACGGTCACAACTATATACTTCTCTCCTTACGGTCACAACTCTGTATTTCTCTCCACAGGACAGACGACTCTGTACTTCTCTCCTCAGGACAGTACGGTCACAACTCTGTACTTCTCTCCTCAGGACAGCACGGTCACGACTCTGTACTTCTCTCCTCAGGACAGTACGGTCACGACTCTGTATTTTTTTCTCCTCTGGACAGTACGGTCACGACTGTACTTCTCTCCTCAGGACAGTACGGTCACGACTGTACTTCTCTCCTCAGGACAGTACGGTCACGACTCTGTATTTTTCTCCTCAGGACAGTACGGTCAGGACTCTGTACTTCTCTCCTCAGGACAGTACGGTCACAACTCTGTATTTTTCTCCTCAGGACAGTACGGTCACGACTCTGTATTTTTCTCCTCAGGACAGTACGGTCAGGACTCTGTACTTCTCTCCTCAGGACAGTACAGGTCACAACTCTGTATTTTTCTCCTCAGGACAGTACGGTCACAACTCTGTATTTTTCTCCTCAGGACAGTACGGTCACAACTCTGTATTTATCTCCTCAGGACAGTACGGTCACGACTCTGTACTTCTCTCCTCAGGACAGTACAGTCACGACTCTGTATTTTTCTCCTCAGGACAGTACGGTCACAACTCTGTACTTCTCTCCTCAGGACAGTACGGCCACAACTCTGTACTTCTCTCCTCTGGACAGTACGGTCACAACTCTGTACTTCTCTCCTCAGGACAGTACGGCCACAACTCTGTACTTCTCTCCTCTGGACAGTACGGTCACGACTCTGTACTTCTCTCCTCAGGACAGTACAGTCACGACTCTGTATTTTTCTCCTCAGGACAGTACGGTCACAACTCTGTACTTCTCTCCTCAGGACAGTACGGCCACAACTCTGTACTTCTCTCCTCAGGACAGTACGGTCACAACTCTGTACTTCTCTCCTCAGGACAGTACGGTCACAACTCTGTACTTCTCTCCTCAGGACAGTAAGGTCACAACTCTGTATTTTTCTCCTCTGGACAGTACGGTCAGGACTCTGTACTTCTCTCCACAGGACAGTACGGTCACAACTCTGTACTTCTCTCCTCAGGACAGTACGGTCACGACTCTGTACTTCTCTCCTCAGGACAGTACGGTCACAACTCTGTACTTCTCTCCTCAGGACAGCACGGTCACGACTCTGTACTTCTCTCCTCAGGACAGTACGGTCACGACTCTGTATTTTTCTCCTCTGGACAGTACGGTCACGACTGTACTTCTCTCCTCTACGGTCACGACTGTACTTCTCTCCTCAGGACAGTACGGTCACAACTCTGTACTTCTCTCCTCAGGACAGTACGGTCACAACTATATACTTCTCTCCTCAGGACAGTACGGTCACAACTCTGTACTTCTCTCCTCAGGACAGTACGGTCATGACTCTGTACTTCTCTCCTCAGGACAGTACGGCCACAACTCTGTATTTTTCTCCTCAGGACAGTACGGTCACGACTCTGTACTTCTCTCCTCAGGACAGCACGGTCACGACTCTGTACTTCTCTCCTCAGGACAGTACGGTCACGACTCTGTATTTTTCTCCTCTGGACAGTACGGTCACGACTGTACTTCTCTCCTCAGGACAGTACGGTCACGACTGTACTTCTCTCCTCAGGACAGTACGGTCACGACTGTACTTCTCTCCTCAGGACAGTACGGTCACGACTCTGTATTTTTCTCCTCTGGACAGTACGGTCACGACTGTACTTCTCTCCTCAGGACAGTAAGGTCACGACTCTGTATTTCTCTCCTCAGGACAGTACGGTCACGACTCTGTACTTCTCTCCTCAGGACAGTACGGTCACGACTCTGTATTTTTCTCCTCAGGACAGTACGGTCAGGACTCTGTCAGTACGGTCACAACTCTGTATTTTTCTCCTCAGGACAGTACTGTCACGACTCTGTATTTTTCTCCTCAGGACAGTACGGTCAGGACTCTGTACTTCTCTCCTCAGTACAGTACAGTCACAACTCTGTATTTTTCTCCTCAGGACAGTACGGTCACAACTCTGTATTTTTCTCCTCAGGACAGTACGGTCACAACTCTGTATTTATCTCCTCAGGACAGTACGGTCACGACTCTGTACTTCTCTCCTCAGGACAGTACAGTCACGACTCTGTATTTTTCTCCTCAGGACAGTACGGTCACAACTCTGTACTTCTCTCCTCAGGACAGTACGGCCACAACTCTGTACTTCTCTCCTCAGGACAGTACGGTCACAACTCTGTACTTCTCTCCTCAGGACAGTACGGTCACAACTCTGTACTTCTCTCCTCAGGACAGTAAGGTCACAACTCTGTATTTTTCTCCTCTGGACAGTACGGTCAGGACTCTGTACTTCTCTCCACAGGACAGTACGGTCACAACTCTGTACTTCTCTCCTCAGGACAGTACGGTCACGACTCTGTACTTCTCTCCTCAGGACAGTACGGTCACAACTCTGTACTTCTCTCCTCAGGACAGCACGGTCACGACTCTGTACTTCTCTCCTCAGGACAGTACGGTCACGACTCTGTATTTTTCTCCTCTGGACAGTACGGTCATGACTGTACTTCTCTCCTCAGGACAGTACGGTCACGACTGTACTTCTCTCCTCAGGACAGTACGGTCACAACTCTGTACTTCTCTCCTCAGGACAGTACGGTCACAACTATATACTTCTCTCCTCAGGACAGTACGGTCACAACTCTGTACTTCTCTCCTCAGGACAGTACGGTCATGACTCTGTACTTCTCTCCTCAGGACAGTACGGCCACAACTCTGTATTTTTCTCCTCAGGACAGTACGGTCACGACTCTGTACTTCTCTCCTCAGGACAGCACGGTCACGACTCTGTACTTCTCTCCTCAGGACAGTACGGTCACGACTCTGTATTTTTCTCCTCTGGACAGTACGGTCACGACTGTACTTCTCTCCTCAGGACAGTACGGTCACGACTGTACTTCTCTCCTCAGGACAGTACGGTCACGACTGTACTTCTCTCCTCAGGACAGTACGGTCACGACTCTGTATTTTTCTCCTCAGGACAGTACGGTCACAACTCTGTACTTCTCTCCTCAGGACAGTAAGGTCACAACTCTGTATTTTTCTCCTCTGGACAGTACGGTCACAACTCTGTACTTCTCTCCTCAGGACAGTACGGTCACGACTCTGTATTTTTCTCCTCAGGACAGTACGGTCACAACTCTGTACTTCTCTCCTCAGGACAGTACGGTCATGACTCTGTACTTCTCTCCTCAGGACAGTACGGCCACAACTCTGTATTTTTCTCCTCAGGACAGTACGGTCACAACTCTGTACTTCTCTCCTCAGGACAGTACGGTCATGACTCTGTACTTCTCTCCTCAGGACAGTACGGTCACAACTCTGTACTTCTCTCCTCAGGACAGTACGGCCACAACTCTGTACTTCTCCCCTCTGGACAGTACGGTCACAACTCTGTACTTCTCTCCTCAGGACAGTACGGTCACAACTCTGTACTTCTCTCCTCAGGACAGTAAGGTCACAACTCTGTATTTTTCTCCTCTGGACAGTACGGTCAGGACTCTGTACTTCTCTCCTCAGGACAGTACGGTCACAACTCTGTACTTCTCTCCTCAGGACACACGGTCACGACTCTGTACTTCTCTCTCCTCAGGACAGTACGTTCACGACTCTGTACTTCTCTCCTCAGGACAGTACGGTCAGGACTCTGTACTTCTCTCCTCAGGACAGTACGGCCACAACTCTGTACTTCTCTCCTCAGGACAGTACGGTCACAACTCTGTACTTCTCTCCTCAGGACAGACTCGGTCACAACTCTGTACTTCTCTCCTCAGGACAGTACGGTCACAACTCTGTATTTTTCTCCTCTGGACAGTACGGTCAGGACTCTGTACTTCTCTCCTCAGGACAGTACGGTCACAACTCTGTACTTCTCTCCTCAGGACAGTACGGTCACAACTCTGTACTTCTCTCCTCAGGACAGTAAGGTCACAACTCTGTATTTTTCTCCTCTGACAGTACGGTCAGGACTCTGTACTTCTCTCCTCAGGACAGTACGGTCACAACTCTGTACTTCTCTCCTCAGGACAGTACGGTCACGACTCTGTACTTCTCTCCTCAGGACAGTACGTTCACGACTCTGTACTTCTCTCCTCAGGACAGTACGGTCAGGACTCTGTACTCTGTACTTCTCTCCCCTCTGGACAGTACGGTCACAACTCTGTACTTCTCTCCTCAGGACAGTACGGTCACAACTCTGTACTTCTCTCCTCAGGACAGTAAGGTCACAACTCTGTATTTTTCTCCTCTGGACAGTACGGTCAGGACTCTGTACTTCTCTCCTCAGGACAGTACGGTCACAACTCTGTACTTCTCTCCTCAGGACAGTACGGTCACGACTCTGTACTTCTCTCCTCAGGACAGTACGGTCACAACTCTGTACTTCTCTCCTCAGGACAGCACGGTCAAGACTCTGTACTTCTCTCCTCAGGACAGTACGGTCACGACTGTACTTCTCTCCTCAGGACAGTACGGTCACAACTCTGTACTTCTCTCCTCAGGACAGTACGGTCACAACTATATACTTCTCTCCTCAGGACAGTACGGTCACAACTCTGTACTTCTCTCCTCAGGACAGTACTCACGTCACAACTCTACTTCTCTCCTCAGGACAGTACGGTCACAACTCTGTACTTCTCTCCTCAGGACAGTACGGTCACAACTATAGACTTCTCTCCTCAGGACAGTACGGTCACAACTCTGTATTTCTCTCCACAGGACAGTACGGTCACGACTCTGTACTTCTCTCCTCAGGACAGTACGGTCACAACTCTGTACTTCTCTCCTCAGGACAGCACGGTCACGACTCTGTACTTCTCTCCTCAGGACAGTACGGTCACGACTCTGTATTTTTCTCCTCTGGACAGTACGGTCACGACTGTACTTCTCTCCTCAGGACAGTACGGTCACGACTGTACTTCTCTCCTCAGGACAGTACGGTCACGACTGTACTTCTCTCCTCAGGACAGTACGGTCACGACTCTGTATTTTTCTCCTCAGGACAGTACGGTCAGGACTCTGTACTTCTCTCCTCAGGACAGTACGGTCACAACTCTGTATTTTTCTCCTCAGGACAGTACTGTCACGACTCTGTATTTTTCTCCTCAGGACAGTACGGTCAGGACTCTGTACTTCTCTCCTCAGGGCAGTACAGTCACAACTCTGTATTTTTCTCCTCAGGACAGTACGGTCACAACTCTGTATTTTTCTCCTCAGGACAGTACGGTCACAACTCTGTATTTATCTCCTCAGGACAGTACGGTCACGACTCTGTACTTCTCTCCTCAGGACAGTACAGTCACGACTCTGTATTTTTCTCCTCAGGACAGTACGGTCACAACTCTGTACTTCTCTCCTCAGGACAGTACGGCCACAACTCTGTACTTCTCTCCTCTGGACAGTACGGTCACAACTCTGTACTTCTCTCCTCAGGACAGTACGGTCACAACTCTGTACTTCTCTCCTCAGGACAGTACGGTCACGACTCTGTACTTCTCTCCTCAGGACAGTAAGGTCACAACTCTGTACTTCTCTCCTCAGGACAGTACGGTCACAACTCTGTACTTCTCTCCTCAGGACAGTAAGGTCACAACTCTGTATTTTTCTCCTCTGGACAGTACGGTCAGGACTCTGTACTTCTCTCCTCAGGACAGTACGGTCACAACTCTGTACTTCTCTCCTCAGGACAGTACGGTCACGACTCTGTACTTCTCTCCTCAGGACAGTACGGTCACAACTCTGTACTTCTCTCCTCAGGACAGCACGGTCACGACTCTGTACTTCTCTCCTCAGGACAGTACGGTCACGACTGTACTTCTCTCCTCAGGACAGTACGGTCACAACTCTGTACTTCTCTCCTCAGGACAGTACGGTCACAACTATATACTTCTCTCCTCAGGACAGTACGGTCACAACTCTGTATTTCTCTCCTCAGGACAGTACGGTCACGACTCTGTACTTCTCTCCTCAGGACAGTATGGTCACGACTCTGTACTTTCTCCTCAGGACAGTACGGTCACAACTCTGTACTTTCTCTCCTCAGGACAGTACGGTCACAACTCTGTACTTCTCTCCTCAGGACAGTACGGTCAGGACTCTGTACTTCTCTCCTCAGGACAGTACGGTCACAACTCTGTACTTCTCTCCTCAGGACAGTACGGTCACAGACTGTACTCTGTACTTCCTCCTCAGGACAGTACGGTCACGACTCTGTACTTCTCTCCTCAGGACAGTACGGTCACAACTGTACTTTCTCTCTCCTCTGGACAGGACAGTACGGTCACGACTGTACTTCTCTCCTCAGGACAGTACGGTCACGACTCTGTACTTCTCTCCTCAGGACAGTACGGTCACAACTCTGTACTTCTCTCCTCAGGACAGTACGGTCACAACTCTGTACTTCTCTCCTCAGGACAGTACGGTCATGACTCTGTACTTCTCTCCTCAGGACAGTACGGTCACAACTCTGTACTTCTCTCCTCAGGACAGTACGGTCAGGACTCTGTACTTCTCTCCTCAGGACAGTACGGTCACAACTCTGTACTTCTCTCCTCAGGACAGTACGGTCACGACTCTGTACTTCTCTCCTCAGGACAGTACGGTCACGACTCTGTACTTCTCTCCTCAGGACAGTACGGTCACGACTCTGTACTTCTCTCCTCAGGACAGTAAGGTCACAACTCTGTATTTTCTCTCCTCAGGACAGTACGGTCATGACTCTGTACTTCTCTCCTCAGGACAGTACGGTCACAACTCTGTATTTCTCTCCTCAGGACAGTACGGTCACAACTCTGTACTTCTCTCCTCAGGACAGTACGGTCACGACTCTGTATTTTCTCCTCAGGACAGTACGGTCAGGACTCTGTACTTCTCTCCTCAGGACAGTACGGTCACGACTCTGTACTTCTCTCCTCAGGACAGTACGGTCACAACTCTTTACTTCTCTCCTCAGGACAGTACGGTCACGACTCTGTACTTATCTCCTCAGGACAGTACGGTCACGACTCTGTACTTCTCTCCTCAGGACAGTACGGTCACAACTCTGTACTTCTCTCCTCAGGACAGTACAGTCACGACTCTGTACTTCTCTCCTCAGGACAGTACGGTCACAACTCTGTATTTCTCTCCTCAGGACAGTACGGTCCCAACTCAGTACTTCTCTCCTCAGGACAGTAAGGTCACAACTCTGTACTTCTCTCCTCAGGACAGTACGGTCACAACTCTGTACTTCTCTCCTCAGGACAGTACGGTCATGACTCTGTATTTTTCTCTTCAGGACAGTACGGTCACGACTCTGTACTTCTCTCCTCAGGACAGTACGGTCACGACTCTGTACTTCTCTCCTCAGGACAGTACGGTCACGACTCTGTACTTCTCTCCTCAGGACAGTACGGTCACAACTCTGTACTTCTCTCCTCAGGACAGTACGGTCACAACTCTGTACTTCTCTCCTCAGGACAGTAAGGTCACAACTCTGTATTTTTCTCCTCTGGACAGTACGGTCACAACTCTGTACTTCTCTCCTCAGGACAGTACGGTCACGACTCTGTATTTTTCTCCTCAGGACAGTACGGTCACAACTCTGTACTTCTCTCCTCAGGACAGTACGGTCATGACTCTGTACTGTTCTCTCCTCAGGACAGTACGGTCACGACTCTGTACTTCTCTCCTCAGGACAGTACGGTCACGACTCTGTATTTTCTCCTCTGACAGTACGGTCACGACTCTGTACTTCTCTCCTCAGGACAGTACGGTCACGACTGTACTTCTCTCCTCAGGACAGTACGGTCACTGACTGTCACGACTGTCTCTCCTCAGGACAGTACGGTCACGACTCTGTATTTTTCTCCTCTGGACAGTACGGTCACAACTCTGTACTTCTCTCCTCAGGACAGTACGGTCACGACTCTGTATTTTTCTCCTCAGGACAGTACGGTCACAACTCTGTACTTCTCTCCTCAGGACAGTACGGTCATGACTCTGTACTTCTCTCCTCAGGACAGTACGGCCACAACTCTGTATTTTTCTCCTCAGGACAGTACGGTCACAACTCTGTACTTCTCTCCTCAGGACAGTACGGTCATGACTCTGTACTTCTCTCCTCAGGACAGTACGGTCACAACTCTGTACTTCTCTCCTCAGGACAGTACGGCCACAACTCTGTACTTCTCTCCTCTGGACAGTACGGTCACAACTCTGTACTTCTCTCCTCAGGACAGTACGGTCACAACTCTGTACTTCTCTCCTCAGGACAGTAAGGTCACAACTCTGTATTTTTCTCCTCTGGACAGTACGGTCAGGACTCTGTACTTCTCTCCTCAGGACAGTACGGTCACAACTCTGTACTTCTCTCCTCAGGACAGTACGGTCACGACTCTGTACTTCTCTCCTCAGGACAGTACGGTCAGGACTCTGTACTTTCTCCTCAGGACAGTACGGTCACAACTCTGTACTTCTCTCCTCAGGACAGTACGGTCATGACTCTGTACTTCTCTCCTCAGGACAGTACGGTCATGACTCTGTACTTCTCTCCTCAGGACAGTACGGTCACAACTCTGTACTTCTCTCCTCAGGACAGTACGGTCATGACTCTGTACTTCTCTCCTCAGGACAGTACGGTCAGGACTCTGTACTTCTCTCCTCAGGACAGTACGGCCACAACTCTGTACTTCTCCCCTCTGGACAGTACGGTCACAACTCTGTACTTCTCTCCTCAGGACAGTACGGTCACAACTCTGTACTTCTCTCCTCAGGACAGTAAGGTCACAACTCTGTATTTTTCTCCTCTGGACAGTACGGTCAGGACTCTGTACTTCTCTCCTCAGGACAGTACGGTCACAACTCTGTACTTCTCTCCTCAGGACAGTACGGTCACGACTCTGTACTTCTCTCCTCAGGACAGTACGGTCACAACTCTGTACTTCTCTCCTCAGGACAGTACGGTCACGACTGTACTTCTCTCCTCAGGACAGTACGGTCACAACTATATACTTCTCTCCTCAGGACAGTACGGTCACAACTCTGTACTTCTCTCCTCAGGACAGTACGGTCACGACTGTACTTCTCTCCTCAGGACAGTACGGTCACAACTCTGTACTTCTCTCCTCAGGACAGTACGGTCACAACTATATACTTCTCTCCTCAGGACAGTACGGTCACAACTCTGTATTTCTCTCCTCAGGACAGTACGGTCACGACTCTGTACTTCTCTCCTCAGGACAGTACGGTCACAACTCTGTACTTCTCTCCTCAGGACAGCACGGTCACGACTCTGTACTTCTCTCCTCAGGACAGTACGGTCACGACTCTGTATTTTTCTCCTCTGGACAGTACGGTCACGACTGTACTTCTCTCCTCAGGACAGTACGGTCACGACTGTACTTCTCTCCTCAGGACAGTACGGTCACGACTGTACTTCTCTCCTCAGGACAGTACGGTCACGACTCTGTATTTTTCTCCTCAGGACAGTACGGTCAGGACTCTGTACTTCTCTCCTCAGGACAGTACGGTCACAACTCTGTATTTTTCTCCTCAGGACAGTACTGTCACGACTCTGTATTTTTCTCCTCAGGACAGTACGGTCAGGACTCTGTACTTCTCTCCTCAGGGCAGTACAGTCACAACTCTGTATTTTTCTCCTCAGGACAGTACGGTCACAACTCTGTATTTTTCTCCTCAGGACAGTACGGTCACAACTCTGTATTTATCTCCTCAGGACAGTACGGTCACGACTCTGTACTTCTCTCCTCAGGACAGTACAGTCACGACTCTGTATTTTTCTCCTCAGGACAGTACGGTCACAACTCTGTACTTCTCTCCTCAGGACAGTACGGTCACAACTCTGTACTTCTCTCCTCAGGACAGTACGGTCACGACTCTGTACTTCTCTCCTCAGGACAGTAAGGTCACAACTCTGTACTTCTCTCCTCAGGACAGTACGGTCACAACTCTGTACTTCTCTCCTCAGGACAGTAAGGTCACAACTCTGTATTTTTCTCCTCTGGACAGTACGGTCAGGACTCTGTACTTCTCTCCTCAGGACAGTACGGTCACAACTCTGTACTTCTCTCCTCAGGACAGTACGGTCACAACTCTGTACTTCTCTCCTCAGGACAGTACGGTCACAACTCTGTACTTCTCTCCTCAGGACAGCACGGTCACGACTCTGTACTTCTCTCCTCAGGACAGTACGGTCACGACTCTGTATTTTTCTCCTCTGGACAGTACGGTCACGACTGTACTTCTCTCCTCAGGACAGTACGGTCACGACTGTACTTCTCTCCTCAGGACAGTACGGTCACAACTCTGTACTTCTCTCCTCAGGACAGTACGGTCACAACTATATACTTCTCTCCTCAGGACAGTACGGTCACAACTCTGTATTTCTCTCCTCAGGACAGTACGGTCACGACTCTGTACTTCTCTCCTCAGGACAGTATGGTCACGACTCTGTACTTCTCTCCTCAGGACAGTAAGGTCACAACTCTGTACTTCTCTCCTCAGGACAGTACGGTCACAACTCTGTACTTCTCTCCTCAGGACAGTAAGGTCACAACTCTGTATTTTTCTCCTCTGGACAGTACGGTCAGGACTCTGTACTTCTCTCCTCAGGACAGTACGGTCACAACTCTGTACTTCTCTCCTCAGGACAGTACGGTCACAACTCTGTACTTCTCTCCTCAGGACAGTACGGTCACAACTCTGTACTTCTCTCCTCAGGACAGCACGGTCACGACTCTGTACTTCTCTCCTCAGGACAGTACGGTCACGACTCTGTATTTTTCTCCTCTGGACAGTACGGTCACGACTGTACTTCTCTCCTCAGGACAGTACGGTCACGACTGTACTTCTCTCCTCAGGACAGTACGGTCACAACTCTGTACTTCTCTCCTCAGGACAGTACGGTCACAACTATATATTTCTCTCCTCAGGACAGTACGGTCACAACTCTGTATTTCTCTCCTCAGGACAGTACGGTCACGACTCTGTACTTCTCTCCTCAGGACAGTATGGTCACGACTCTGTACTTCTCTCCTCAGGACAGTACGGTCAGGACTCTGTACTTCTCTCCTCAGGACAGTACGGCCACAACTCTGTACTTCTCTCCTCAGGACAGTACGGTCACGACTGTACTTCTCTCCTCAGGACAGTACGGTCATGACTGTACTTCTCTCCTCAGGACAGTACGGTCACGACTGTACTTCTCTCCTCAGGACAGTACGGTCACGACTGTACTTCTCTCCTCTGGACAGTACGGTCACGACTGTACTTCTCTCCTCAGGACAGTACGGTCACGACTCTGTACTTCTCTCCTCAGGACAGTAAGGTCACAACTCTGTACTTCTCTCCTCAGGACAGTACGGTCACAACTCTGTACTTCTCTCCTCAGGACAGTACGGTCATGACTCTGTACTTCTCTCCTCAGGACAGTAAGGTCAGAACTCTGTACTTCTCTCCTCAGGACAGTACGGTCAGGACTCTGTACTTCTCTCCTCAGGACAGTACGGTTACAACTCTGTACTTCTCTCCTCAGGACAGTACGGCCACAACTCTGTACTTCTCTCCTCAGGACAGTACGGTCACGACTGTACTTCTCTCCTCAGGACAGTACGGTCACGACTGTACTTCTCTCCTCAGGACAGTACGGTCACGACTGTACTTCTCTCCTCAGGACAGTACGGTCACGACTGTACTTCTCTCCTCTGGACAGTACGGTCACGACTGTACTTCTCTCCTCAGGACAGTACGGTCACGACTCTGTACTTCTCTCCTCAGGACAGTAAGGTCACAACTCTGTACTTCTCTCCTCAGGACAGTACGGTCACAACTCTGTACTTCTCTCCTCAGGACAGTACGGTCATGACTCTGTACTTCTCTCCTCAGGACAGTAAGGTCACAACTCTGTACTTCTCTCCTCAGGACAGTACGGTCAGGACTCTGTACTTCTCTCCTCAGGACAGTACGGTCACAACTCTGTACTTCTCTCCTCAGGACAGTACGGTCACGACTCTGTACTTCTCTCCTCAGGACAGTACGGTCACGACTCTGTACTTCTCTCCTCAGGACAGTACGGTCACAACTCTGTACTTCTCTCCTCAGGACAGTACGGTCACGACTCTGTACTTCTCTCCTCAGGACAGTAAGGTCACAACTCTGTACCTCTCTCCTCAGGACAGTACGGTCATGACTCTGTACTTCTCTCCTCAGGACAGTACGGTCACAACTCTGTATTTCTCTCCTCGGGACAGTACGGTCACAACTCTGTACTTCTCTCCTCAGGACAGTACGGTCACGACTCTGTATTTTTCTCCTCAGGACAGTACGGTCAGGACTCTGTACTTCTCTCCTCAGGACAGTACGGTCACGACTCTGTACTTCTCTCCTCAGGACAGTACGGTCACAACTCTTTACTTCTCTCCTCAGGACAGTACGGCCACGACTCTGTACTTATCTCCTTAGGACAGGACGGTCACGACTCTGTACTTCTCTCCTCAGGACAGTACGGTCACAACTCTGTACTTCTCTCCTCAGGACAGTACAGTCACGACTCTGTACTTCTCTCCTCAGGACAGTACGGTCACAACTCTGTATTTCTCTCCTCAGGACAGTACGGTCACAACTCAGTACTTCTCTCCTCAGGACAGTAAGGTCACAACTCTGTACTTCTCTCCTCAGGACAGTACGGTCACAACTCTGTACTTCTCTCCTCAGGACAGTACGGTCATGACTCTGTATTTTTCTCCTCAGGACAGTACGGTCACGACTCTGTACTTCTCTCCTCAGGACAGTACGGTCACGACTCTGTACTTCTCTCCTCAGGACAGTACGGTCACGACTCTGTACTTCTCTCCTCAGGACAGTACGGTCACTACTCTGTACTTCTCTCCTCAGGACAGTACGGTCACAACTCTGTACTTCTCTCCTCAGGACAGTAAGGTCACAACTCTGTATTTTTCTCCTCTGGACAGTACGGTCACAACTCTGTACTTCTCTCCTCAGGACAGTACGGTCACGACTCTGTATTTTTCTCCTCAGGACAGTACGGTCACAACTCTGTACTTCTCTCCTCAGGACAGTACGGTCATGACTCTGTACTTCTCTCCTCAGGACAGCACGGTCACGACTCTGTATTTTTCTCCTCTGGACAGTACGGTCACGACTGTACTTCTCTCCTCAGGACAGTACGGTCACGACTGTACTTCTCTCCTCAGGACAGTACGGTCACGACTGTACTTCTCTCCTCAGGACAGTACGGTCACGACTCTGTACTTCTCCCCTCTGGACAGTACGGTCACAACTCTGTACTTCTCTCCTCAGGACAGTACGGTCACAACTCTGTACTTCTCTCCTCAGGACAGTAAGGTCACAACTCTGTATTTTTCTCCTCTGGACAGTACGGTCAGGACTCTGTACTTCTCTCCTCAGGACAGTACGGTCACAACTCTGTACTTCTCTCCTCAGGACAGTAAGGTCACAACTCTGTATTTTTCTCCTCTGGACAGTACGGTCAGGACTCTGTACTTCTCTCCTCAGGACAGTACGGTCACGACTCTGTACTTCTCTCCTCAGGACAGTACGGTCACGACTGTACTTCTCTCCTCAGGACAGTACGGTCACAACTCTGTACTTCTCTCCTCAGGACAGTACGGTCACAACTATATACTTCTCTCCTCAGGACAGTACGGTCACAACTCTGTATTTCTCTCCTCAGGACAGTACGGTCACGACTCTGTACTTCTCTCCTCAGGACAGTACGGTCACAACTCTGTACTTCTCTCCTCAGGACAGTACGGTCATGACTCTGTACTTCTCTCCTCAGGACAGCACGGTCACGACTCTGTACTTCTCTCCTCAGGACAGTACGGTCACGACTCTGTATTTTTCTCCTCTGGACAGTACGGTCACGACTGTACTTCTCTCCTCAGGACAGTACGGTCACGACTGTACTTCTCTCCTCAGGACAGTACGGTCACGACTGTACTTCTCTCCTCAGGACAGTACGGTCACGACTCTGTATTTTTCTCCTCAGGACAGTACGGTCACAACTCTGTACTTCTCTCCTCAGGACAGTAAGGTCACAACTCTGTATTTTTCTCCTCTGGACAGTACGGTCACAACTCTGTACTTCTCTCCTCAGGACAGTACGGTCACGACTCTGTATTTTTCTCCTCAGGACAGTACGGTCACAACTCTGTACTTCTCTCCTCAGGACAGTACGGTCATGACTCTGTACTTCTCTCCTCAGGACAGTACGGCCACAACTCTGTATTTTTCTCCTCAGGACAGTACGGTCACAACTCTGTACTTCTCTCCTCAGGACAGTACGGTCATGACTCTGTACTTCTCTCCTCAGGACAGTACGGTCACAACTCTGTACTTCTCTCCTCAGGACAGTACGGCCACAACTCTGTACTTCTCCCCTCTGGACAGTACGGTCACAACTCTGTACTTCTCTCCTCAGGACAGTACGGTCACAACTCTGTACTTCTCTCCTCAGGACAGTAAGGTCACAACTCTGTATTTTTCTCCTCTGGACAGTACGGTCAGGACTCTGTACTTCTCTCCTCAGGACAGTACGGTCACAACTCTGTACTTCTCTCCTCAGGACAGTACGGTCACGACTCTGTACTTCTCTCCTCAGGACAGTACGTTCACGACTCTGTACTTCTCTCCTCAGGACAGTACGGTCAGGACTCTGTACTTCTCTCCTCAGGACAGTACGGTCACAACTCTGTACTTCTCTCCTCAGGACAGTACGGTCATGACTCTGTACTTCTCTCCTCAGGACAGTACGGTCACAACTCTGTACTTCTCTCCTCAGGACAGTAAGGTCACAACTCTGTATTTTTCTCCTCTGGACAGTACGGTCAGGACTCTGTACTTCTCTCCTCAGGACAGTACGGTCACAACTCTGTACTTCTCTCCTCAGGACAGTACGGTCACGACTCTGTACTTCTCTCCTCAGGACAGTACGGTCACAACTCTGTACTTCTCTCCTCAGGACAGTACGGTCACGACTGTACTTCTCTCCTCAGGACAGTACGGTCACAACTATATACTTCTCTCCTCAGGACAGTACGGTCACGACTCTGTACTTCTCTCCTCAGGACAGTACGGTCACGACTGTACTTCTCTCCTCAGGACAGTACGGTCACAACTCTGTACTTCTCTCCTCAGGACAGTACGGTCACAACTATATACTTCTCTCCTCAGGACAGTACGGTCACAACTCTGTATTTCTCTCCTCAGGACAGTACGGTCACGACTCTGTACTTCTCTCCTCAGGACAGTACGGTCACAACTCTGTACTTCTCTCCTCAGGACAGCACGGTCACGACTCTGTACTTCTCTCCTCAGGACAGTACGGTCACGACTCTGTATTTTTCTCCTCTGGACAGTACGGTCACGACTGTACTTCTCTCCTCAGGACAGTACGGTCACGACTGTACTTCTCTCCTCAGGACAGTACGGTCACGACTCTGTATTTTTCCCCCTCAGGACAGTACGGTCAGGACTCTGTACTTCTCTCCTCAGGACAGTACGGTCACAACTCTGTATTTTTCTCCTCAGGACAGTACTGTCACGACTCTGTATTTTTCTCCTCAGGACAGTACGGTCAGGACTCTGTACTTCTCTCCTCAGGGCAGTACAGTCACAACTCTGTATTTTTCTCCTCAGGACAGTACGGTCACAACTCTGTATTTTTCTCCTCAGGACAGTACGGTCACAACTCTGTATTTATCTCCTCAGGACAGTACGGTCACGACTCTGTACTTCTCTCCTCAGGACAGTACGGTCACGACTCTGTACTTCTCTCCTCAGGACAGTACGGTCACGACTCTGTACTTCTCTCCTCAGGACAGTACGGTCACTACTCTGTACTTCTCTCCTCAGGACAGTACGGTCACAACTCTGTACTTCTCTCCTCAGGACAGTAAGGTCACAACTCTGTATTTTTCTCCTCTGGACAGTACGGTCACAACTCTGTACTTCTCTCCTCAGGACAGTACGGTCACGACTCTGTATTTTTCTCCTCAGGACAGTACGGTCACAACTCTGTACTTCTCTCCTCAGGACAGTACGGTCATGACTCTGTACTTCTCTCCTCAGGACAGCACGGTCACGACTCTGTACTTCTCTCCTCAGGACAGTACGGTCACGACTCTGTATTTTTCTCCTCTGGACAGTACGGTCACGACTGTACTTCTCTCCTCAGGACAGTACGGTCACGACTGTACTTCTCTCCTCAGGACAGTACGGTCACGACTGTACTTCTCTCCTCAGGACAGTACGGTCACGACTCTGTATTTTTCTCCTCAGGACAGTACGGTCACAACTCTGTACTTCTCTCCTCAGGACAGTAAGGTCACAACTCTGTATTTTTCTCCTCTGGACAGTACGGTCACAACTCTGTACTTCTCTCCTCAGGACAGTACGGTCACGACTCTGTATTTTTCTCCTCAGGACAGTACGGTCACAACTCTGTACTTCTCTCCTCAGGACAGTACGGTCATGACTCTGTACTTCTCTCCTCAGGACAGTACGGCCACAACTCTGTATTTTTCTCCTCAGGACAGTACGGTCACAACTCTGTACTTCTCTCCTCAGGACAGTACGGTCATGATTCTGTACTTCTCTCCTCAGGACAGTACGGTCACAACTCTGTACTTCTCTCCTCAGGACAGTACGGCCACAACTCTGTACTTCTCCCCTCTGGACAGTACGGTCACAACTCTGTACTTCTCTCCTCAGGACAGTACGGTCACAACTCTGTACTTCTCTCCTCAGGACAGTAAGGTCACAACTCTGTATTTTTCTCCTCTGGACAGTACGGTCAGGACTCTGTACTTCTCTCCTCAGGACAGTACGGTCACAACTCTGTACTTCTCTCCTCAGGACAGTACGGTCACGACTCTGTACTTCTCTCCTCAGGACAGTACGTTCACGACTCTGTACTTCTCTCCTCAGGACAGTACGGTCAGGACTCTGTACTTCTCTCCTCAGGACAGTACGGTCACAACTCTGTACTTCTCTCCTCAGGACAGTACGGTCATGACTCTGTACTTCTCTCCTCAGGACAGTACGGTCAGGACTCTGTACTTCTCTCCTCAGGACAGTACGGCCACAACTCTGTACTTCTCCCCTCTGGACAGTACGGTCACAACTCTGTACTTCTCTCCTCAGGACAGTACGGTCACAACTCTGTACTTCTCTCCTCAGGACAGTAAGGTCACAACTCTGTATTTTTCTCCTCTGGACAGTACGGTCAGGACTCTGTACTTCTCTCCTCAGGACAGTACGGTCACAACTCTGTACTTCTCTCCTCAGGACAGTACGGTCACGACTCTGTACTTCTCTCCTCAGGACAGTACGGTCACAACTCTGTACTTCTCTCCTCAGGACAGACGGTCACGACTGTACTTCTCTCCTCAGGACAGTATGGTCACAACTATATACTTCTCTCCTCAGGACAGTACGGTCACAACTCTGTACTTCTCTCCTCAGGACAGTACGGTCACGACTGTACTTCTCTCCTCAGGACAGTACGGTCACAACTCTGTACTTCTCTCCTCAGGACAGTACGGTCACAACTATATACTTCTCTCCTCAGGACAGTACGGTCACAACTCTGTATTTCTCTCCTCAGGACAGTACGGTCACGACTCTGTACTTCTCTCCTCAGGACAGTACGGTCACAACTCTGTACTTCTCTCCTCAGGACAGTACGGTCATGACTCTGTACTTCTCTCCTCAGGACAGCACGGTCACGACTCTGTACTTCTCTCCTCAGGACAGTACGGTCACGACTCTGTATTTTTCTCCTCTGGACAGTACGGTCACGACTGTACTTCTCTCCTCAGGACAGTACGGTCACGACTGTACTTCTCTCCTCAGGACAGTACGGTCACGACTGTACTTCTCTCCTCAGGACAGTACGGTCACGACTCTGTATTTTTCTCCTCAGGACAGTACGGTCACAACTCTGTACTTCTCTCCTCAGGACAGTAAGGTCACAACTCTGTATTTTTCTCCTCTGGACAGTACGGTCACAACTCTGTACTTCTCTCCTCAGGACAGTACGGTCACAACTATATACTTCTCTCCTCAGGACAGTACGGTCACAACTCTGTATTTCTCTCCTCAGGACAGTACGGTCACGACTCTGTACTTCTCTCCTCAGGACAGTACGGTCACAACTCTGTACTTCTCTCCTCAGGACAGTACGGTCATGACTCTGTACTTCTCTCCTCAGGACAGCACGGTCACGACTCTGTACTTCTCTCCTCAGGACAGTACGGTCACGACTCTGTATTTTTCTCCTCTGGACAGTACGGTCACGACTGTACTTCTCTCCTCAGGACAGTACGGTCACGACTGTACTTCTCTCCTCAGGACAGTACGGTCACTACTCTGTACTTCTCTCCTCAGGACAGTACGGTCACAACTCTGTACTTCTCTCCTCAGGACAGTAAGGTCACAACTCTGTATTTTTCTCCTCTGGACAGTACGGTCACAACTCTGTACTTCTCTCCTCAGGACAGTACGGTCACGACTCTGTATTTTTCTCCTCAGGACAGTACGGTCACAACTCTGTACTTCTCTCCTCAGGACAGTACGGTCATGACTCTGTACTTCTCTCCTCAGGACAGCACGGTCACGACTCTGTACTTCTCTCCTCAGGACAGTACGGTCACGACTCTGTATTTTTCTCCTCTGGACAGTACGGTCACGACTGTACTTCTCTCCTCAGGACAGTACGGTCACGACTGTACTTCTCTCCTCAGGACAGTACGGTCACGACTGTACTTCTCTCCTCAGGACAGTACGGTCACGACTCTGTATTTTTCTCCTCAGGACAGTACGGTCACAACTCTGTACTTCTCTCCTCAGGACAGTAAGGTCACAACTCTGTATTTTTCTCCTCTGGACAGTACGGTCACAACTCTGTACTTCTCTCCTCAGGACAGTACGGTCACGACTCTGTATTTTTCTCCTCAGGACAGTACGGTCACAACTCTGTACTTCTCTCCTCAGGACAGTACGGTCATGACTCTGTACTTCTCTCCTCAGGACAGTACGGCCACAACTCTGTATTTTTCTCCTCAGGACAGTACGGTCACAACTCTGTACTTCTCTCCTCAGGACAGTACGGTCATGATTCTGTACTTCTCTCCTCAGGACAGTACGGTCACAACTCTGTACTTCTCTCCTCAGGACAGTACGGCCACAACTCTGTACTTCTCCCTCTGGACAGTACGGTCACAACTCTGTACTTCTCTCCTCAGGACAGTACGGTCACAACTCTGTACTTCTCTCCTCAGGACAGTAAGGTCACAACTCTGTATTTTTCTCCTCTGGACAGTACGGTCAGGACTCTGTACTTCTCTCCTCAGGACAGTACGGTCACAACTCTGTACTTCTCTCCTCAGGACAGTACGGTCACGACTCTGTACTTCTCTCCTCAGGACAGTACGTTCACGACTCTGTACTTCTCTCCTCAGGACAGTACGGTCAGGACTCTGTACTTCTCTCCTCAGGACAGTACGGTCACAACTCTGTACTTCTCTCCTCAGGACAGTACGGTCATGACTCTGTACTTCTCTCCTCAGGACAGTACGGTCAGGACTCTGTACTTCTCTCCTCAGGACAGTACGGCCACAACTCTGTACTTCTCCCTCTGGACAGTACGGTCACAACTCTGTACTTCTCTCCTCAGGACAGTACGGTCACAACTCTGTACTTCTCTCCTCAGGACAGTAAGGTCACAACTCTGTATTTTTCTCCTCTGGACAGTACGGTCAGGACTCTGTACTTCTCTCCTCAGGACAGTACGGTCACAACTCTGTACTTCTCTCCTCAGGACAGTACGGTCACGACTCTGTACTTCTCTCCTCAGGACAGTACGGTCACAACTCTGTACTTCTCTCCTCAGGACAGTACGGTCACGACTGTACTTCTCTCCTCAGGACAGTATGGTCACAACTATATACTTCTCTCCTCAGGACAGTACGGTCACAACTCTGTACTTCTCTCCTCAGGACAGTACGGTCACGACTGTACTTCTCTCCTCAGGACAGTACGGTCACAACTCTGTACTTCTCTCCTCAGGACAGTACGGTCACAACTATATACTTCTCTCCTCAGGACAGTACGGTCACAACTCTGTATTTCTCTCCTCAGGACAGTACGGTCACGACTCTGTACTTCTCTCCTCAGGACAGTACGGTCACAACTCTGTACTTCTCTCCTCAGGACAGTACGGTCATGACTCTGTACTTCTCTCCTCAGGACAGCACGGTCACGACTCTGTACTTCTCTCCTCAGGACAGTACGGTCACGACTCTGTATTTTTCTCCTCTGGACAGTACGGTCACGACTGTACTTCTCTCCTCAGGACAGTACGGTCACGACTGTACTTCTCTCCTCAGGACAGTACGGTCACGACTGTACTTCTCTCCTCAGGACAGTACGGTCACGACTCTGTATTTTTCTCCTCAGGACAGTACGGTCACAACTCTGTACTTCTCTCCTCAGGACAGTAAGGTCACAACTCTGTATTTTTCTCCTCTGGACAGTACGGTCACAACTCTGTACTTCTCTCCTCAGGACAGTACGGTCACGACTCTGTATTTTTCTCCTCAGGACAGTACGGTCACAACTCTGTACTTCTCTCCTCAGGACAGTACGGTCATGACTCTGTACTTCTCTCCTCAGGACAGTACGGCCACAACTCTGTATTTTTCTCCTCAGGACAGTACGGTCACAACTCTGTACTTCTCTCCTCAGGACAGTACGGTCATGACTCTGTACTTCTCTCCTCAGGACAGTACGGTCACAACTCTGTACTTCTCTCCTCAGGACAGTACGGCCACAACTCTGTACTTCTCCCCTCTGGACAGTACGGTCACAACTCTGTACTTCTCTCCTCAGGACAGTACGGTCACAACTCTGTACTTCTCTCCTCAGGACAGTAAGGTCACAACTCTGTATTTTTCTCCTCTGGACAGTACGGTCAGGACTCTGTACTTCTCTCCTCAGGACAGTACGGTCACAACTCTGTACTTCTCTCCTCAGGACAGTACGGTCACGACTCTGTACTTCTCTCCTCAGGACAGTACGTTCACGACTCTGTACTTCTCTCCTCAGGACAGTACGGTCAGGACTCTGTACTTCTCTCCTCAGGACAGTACGGTCACAACTCTGTACTTCTCTCCTCAGGACAGTACGGTCATGACTCTGTACTTCTCTCCTCAGGACAGTACGGTCAGGACTCTGTACTTCTCTCCTCAGGACAGTACGGCCACAACTCTGTACTTCTCCCCTCTGGACAGTACGGTCACAACTCTGTACTTCTCTCCTCAGGACAGTACGGTCACAACTCTGTACTTCTCTCCTCAGGACAGTAAGGTCACAACTCTGTATTTTTCTCCTCTGGACAGTACGGTCAGGACTCTGTACTTCTCTCCTCAGGACAGTACGGTCACAACTCTGTACTTCTCTCCTCAGGACAGTACGGTCACGACTCTGTACTTCTCTCCTCAGGACAGTACGGTCACAACTCTGTACTTCTCTCCTCAGGACAGTACGGTCACGACTGTACTTCTCTCCTCAGGACAGTACGGTCACAACTATATACTTCTCTCCTCAGGACAGTACGGTCACAACTCTGTACTTCTCTCCTCAGGACAGTACGGTCACGACTGTACTTCTCTCCTCAGGACAGTACGGTCACAACTCTGTACTTCTCTCCTCAGGACAGTACGGTCACAACTATATACTTCTCTCCTCAGGACAGTACGGTCACAACTCTGTATTTCTCTCCTCAGGACAGTACGGTCACGACTCTGTACTTCTCTCCTCAGGACAGTACGGTCACAACTCTGTACTTCTCTCCTCAGGACAGCACGGTCACGACTCTGTACTTCTCTCCTCAGGACAGTACGGTCACGACTCTGTATTTTTCTCCTCTGGACAGTACGGTCACGACTCTGTACTTCTCTCCTCAGGGCAGTACAGTCACAACTCTGTATTTTTCTCCTCAGGACAGTACGGTCACAACTCTGTATTTTTCTCCTCAGGACAGTACGGTCACAACTCTGTATTTATCTCCTCAGGACAGTACGGTCACGACTCTGTACTTCTCTCCTCAGGACAGTACAGTCACGACTCTGTATTTTTCTCCTCAGGACAGTACGGTCACAACTCTGTACTTCTCTCCTCAGGACAGTACGGCCACAACTCTGTACTTCTCTCCTCTGGACAGTACGGTCACAACTCTGTACTTCTCTCCTCAGGACAGTACGGTCACAACTCTGTACTTCTCTCCTCAGGACAGTACGGTCACGACTCTGTACTTCTCTCCTCAGGACAGTAAGGTCACAACTCTGTACTTCTCTCCTCAGGACAGTACGGTCACAACTCTGTACTTCTCTCCTCAGGACAGTAAGGTCACAACTCTGTATTTTTCTCCTCTGGACAGTACGGTCAGGACTCTGTACTTCTCTCCTCAGGACAGTACGGTCACAACTCTGTACTTCTCTCCTCAGGACAGTACGGTCACAACTCTGTACTTCTCTCCTCAGGACAGCACGGTCACGACTCTGTACTTCTCTCCTCAGGACAGTACGGTCACGACTCTGTATTTTTCTCCTCTGGACAGTACGGTCACGACTGTACTTCTCTCCTCAGGACAGTACGGTCACGACTGTACTTCTCTCCTCAGGACAGTACGGTCACAACTATATACTTCTCTCCTCAGGACAGTACGGTCACAACTCTGTATTTCTCTCCTCAGGACAGTACGGTCACGACTCTGTACTTCTCTCCTCAGGACAGTATGGTCACGACTCTGTACTTCTCTCCTCAGGACAGTACGGTCACAACTCTGTACTTCTCTCCTCAGGACAGTACGGTCATGACTCTGTACTTCTCTCCTCAGGACAGTACGGTCAGGACTCTGTACTTCTCTCCTCAGGACAGTACGGCCACAACTCTGTACTTCTCTCCTCAGGACAGTACGGTCACGACTGTACTTCTCTCCTCAGGACAGTACGGTCACGACTGTACTTCTCTCCTCAGGACAGTACGGTCACGACTGTACTTCTCTCCTCAGGACAGTACGGTCACGACTGTACTTCTCTCCTCTGGACAGTACGGTCACGACTGTACTTCTCTCCTCAGGACAGTACGGTCACGACTCTGTACTTCTCTCCTCAGGACAGTAAGGTCACAACTCTGTACTTCTCTCCTCAGGACAGTACGGTCACAACTCTGTACTTCTCTCCTCAGGACAGTACGGTCATGACTCTGTACTTCTCTCCTCAGGACAGTAAGGTCAGAACTCTGTACTTCTCTCCTCAGGACAGTACGGTCAGGACTCTGTACTTCTCTCCTCAGGACAGTACGGTTACAACTCTGTACTTCTCTCCTCAGGACAGTACGGTCACGACTCTGTACTTCTCTCCTCAGGACAGTACGGTCACGACTCTGTACTTCTCTCCTCAGGACAGTACGGTCACAACTCTGTACTTCTCTCCTCAGGACAGTACGGTCACGACTCTGTACTTCTCTCCTCAGGACAGTAAGGTCACAACTCTGTACCTCTCTCCTCAGGACAGTACGGTCATGACTCTGTACTTCTCTCCTCAGGACAGTACGGTCACAACTCTGTATTTCTCTCCTCGGGACAGTACGGTCACAACTCTGTACTTCTCTCCTCAGGACAGTACGGTCACGACTCTGTATTTTTCTCCTCAGGACAGTACGGTCAGGACTCTGTACTTCTCTCCTCAGGACAGTACGGTCACGACTCTGTACTTCTCTCCTCAGGACAGTACGGTCACAACTCTTTACTTCTCTCCTCAGGACAGTACGGCCACGACTCTGTACTTATCTCCTTAGGACAGGACGGTCACGACTCTGTACTTCTCTCCTCAGGACAGTACGGTCACAACTCTGTACTTCTCTCCTCAGGACAGTACAGTCACGACTCTGTACTTCTCTCCTCAGGACAGTACGGTCACAACTCTGTATTTCTCTCCTCAGGACAGTACGGTCACAACTCAGTACTTCTCTCCTCAGGACAGTAAGGTCACAACTATATACTTCTCTCCTCAGGACAGTACAGTCACGACTCTGTACTTCTCTCCTCAGGACAGTACGGTCACAACTCTGTATTTCTCTCCTCAGGACAGTACGGTCACAACTCAGTACTTCTCTCCTCAGGACAGTAAGGTCACAACTCTGTACTTCTCTCCTCAGGACAGTACGGTCACAACTCTGTACTTCTCTCCTCAGGACAGTACGGTCATGACTCTGTATTTTTCTCCTCAGGACAGTACGGTCACGACTCTGTACTTCTCTCCTCAGGACAGGACGGTCACAACTCTGTACTTCTCTCCTCAGGACAGTACAGTCACGACTCTGTACTTCTCTCCTCAGGACAGTACGGTCACAACTCTGTACTTCTCTCCTCAGGACAGTACGGTCACAACTATATACTTCTCTCCTCAGGACAGTACGGTCACAACTCTGTATTTCTCTCCTCAGGACAGTACGGTCACGACTCTGTACTTCTCTCCTCAGGACAGTACGGTCACGACTCTGTACTTCTCTCCTCAGGACAGTACGGTCACGACTCTGTACTTCTCTCCTCAGGACAGTACGGTCACGACTCTGTATTTTTCTCCTCTGGACAGTACGGTCACGACTGTACTTCTCTCCTCAGGACAGTACGGTCACGACTGTACTTCTCTCCTCAGGACAGTACGGTCACGACTGTACTTCTCTCCTCAGGACAGTACGGTCACGACTCTGTATTTTTCTCCTCAGGACAGTACGGTCAGGACTCTGTACTTCTCTCCTCAGGACAGTACGGTCACAACTCTGTATTTCTCTCCTCAGGACAGTACGGTCACGACTCTGTACTTCTCTCCTCAGGACAGTACGGTCACGACTCTGTACTTCTCTCCTCAGGACAGTACGGTCACGACTCTGTACTTCTCTCCTCAGGACAGTACGGTCAGGACTCTGTACTTCTCTCCTCAGGACAGTACGGTCACGACTCTGTACTTCTCTCCTCAGGACAGTACGGTCACAACTCTGTATTTCTCTCCTCGGGACAGTACGGTCACAACTCGTTACTTCTCTCCTCAGGACAGTACGGTCAGGACTCTGTACTTCTCTCCTCAGGACAGTACGGTCACGACTCTGTACTTCTCTCCTCAGGACAGTACGGTCACAACTCTGTACTTCTCTCCTCAGGACAGTACGGCCACGACTCTGTACTTATCTCCTCAGGACAGGACGGTCACGACTCTGTACTTCTCTCCTCAGGACAGTACGGTCACAACTCTGTACTTCTCTCCTCAGGACAGTACAGTCACGACTCTGTACTTTTCTCCTCAGGACAGTACGGTCACAACTCTGCATTTCTCTCCTCAGGACAGTACGGTCACGACTCTGTACTTATCTCCTCAGGACAGGACGGTCACGACTCTGTACTTCTCTCCTCAGGACAGTACGGTCACAACTCTGTACTTCTCTCCTCAGGACAGTATGGTCACAACTCTGTACTTCTCTCCTCAGGACAGTACGGTCACGACTGTACTTCTCTCCTCAGGACAGTACGGTCACAACTCTGTACTTCTCTCCTCAGGACAGTACGGTCACGACTATGTATTTTTCTCCTCAGGACAGTACGGTCAGGACTCTTTACTTCTCTCCTCAGGACAGTACGGTCACGACTCTGTACTTCTCTCCTCAGGACAGTACGGTCACAACTCTGTACTTCTCTCCTCAGGACAGTACGGCCACGACTCTGTACTTCTCTCCTCAGGACAGGACGGTCACAACTCTGTACTTCTCTCCTCAGGACAGTACGGTCACAACTCTGTACTTCTCTCCTCAGGACAGTACAGTCACGACTCTGTACTTCTCTCCTCAGGACAGTACGGTTACAACTCTGTACTTCTCTCCTCAGGACAGTACGGTCACAACTATATACTTCTCTCCTCAGGACAGTACGGTCACAACTCTGTATTTCTCTCCTCAGGACAGTACGGTCACGACTCTGTACTTCTCTCCTCAGGACAGTACGGTCACGACTCTGTACTTCTCTCCTCAGGACAGTACGGTCACGACTCTGTACTTCTCTCCTCAGGACAGTACGGTCACAACTCTGTACTTCTCTCCTCAGGACAGTACGGTCACGACTCTGTACTTCTCTCCTCAGGACAGTACGGTCACGACTCTGTATTTTTCTCCTCTGGACAGTACGGTCACGACTGTACTTCTCTCCTCAGGACAGTACGGTCACGACTGTACTTCTCTCCTCAGGACAGTACGGTCACGACTGTACTTCTCTCCTCAGGACAGTACGGTCACGACTCTGTATTTTTCTCCTCAGGACAGTACGGTTAGGACTCTGTACTTCTCTCCTCAGGACAGTACGGTCACAACTCTGTACTTCTCTCCTCAGGACAGTACGGCCACGACTCTGTACTTCTCTCCTCAGGACAGTACGGTCACAACTCTGTACTTCTCTCCTCAGGACAGTACGGTCACGACTCTGTACTTCTCTCCTCAGGACAGTACGGTCACGACTCTGTATTTTTCTCCTCTGGACAGTACGGTCACGACTGTACTTCTCTCCTCAGGACAGTACGGTCACGACTCTGTACTTCTCTCCTCAGGACAGTACGGTCACGACTCTGTATTTTTCTCCTCTGGACAGTACGGTCACGACTGTACTTCTCTCCTCAGGACAGTACGGTCACGACTGTACTTCTCTCCTCAGGACAGTACGGTCACGACTGTACTTCTCTCCTCAGGACAGTACGGTCACAACTCTGTATTTTTCTCCTCAGGACAGTACGGTCACGACTCTGTATTTTTCTCCTCAGGACAGTACGGTCAGGACTCTGTACTTCTCTCCTCAGGACAGTACGGTCACAACTCTGTATTTTTCTCCTCAGGACAGTACGGTCACAACTCTGTACTTCTCTCCTCAGGACAGTACGGTCATGACTCTGTACTTCTCTCCTCAGGACAGTACGGCCACGACTCTGTATTTTTCTCCTCAGGACAGTACGGTCACAACTCTGTACTTCTCTCCTCAGGACAGTACGGCCACGACTCTGTACTTCTCTCCTCAGGACAGTACGGCCACGACTCTGTACTTCTCTCCTCAGGACAGTACAGTCACGACTCTGTACTTCTCTCCTCAGGACAGTACGGTCACAACTCTGTATTTCTCTCCTCAGGACAGTACGGTCACGACTCTGTACTTATCTCCTCAGGACAGGACGGTCACGACTCTGTACTTCTCTCCTCATGACAGTACGGTCACAACTCTGTACTTCTCTCCTCAGGACAGTATGGTCACAACTCTGTACTTCTCTCCTCAGGACAGTACGGTCACGACTGTACTTCTCTCCTCAGGACAGTACGGTCACAACTCTGTACTTCTCTCCTCAGGACAGTACGGTCACGACTATGTATTTTTCTCCTCAGGACAGTACGGTCAGGACTCTGTACTTCTCTCCTCAGGACAGTACGGTCACGACTGTACTTCTCTCCTCAGGACAGTACGGTCACAACTCTGTACTTCTCTCCTCAGGACAGTATGGTCACAACTCTGTACTTCTCTCCTCAGGACAGTACGGTCACGACTGTACTTCTCTCCTCAGGACAGTACGGTCACAACTCTGTACTTCTCTCCTCAGGACAGTACGGCCACGACTGTACTTCTCTCCTCAGGACAGTACGGTCACGACTGTACTTCTCTCCTCAGGACAGTACGGTCACGACTCTGTACTTCTCTCCTCAGGACAGTATGGTCACAACTCTGTACTTCTCTCCTCAGGACAGTACGGTCACGACTCTATTTTTCTCCTCTGGACAGTACGGTCACAACTCTGTACTTCTCTCCTCAGGACAGTACGGTCACGACTCTGTATTTTTCTCCTCAGGACAGTACGGTCAGGACTCTGTACTTCTCTCCTCAGGACAGTACGGTCACGACTCTGTACTTCTCTCCTCAGGACAGTACGGTCACAACTCTGTACTTCTCTCCTCAGGACAGTACAGTCACGACTCTGTACTTCTCTCCTCAGGACAGTACGGTCACAACTCTGTACTTCTCTCCTCAGGACAGTACGGTCACAACTCTGTACTTCTCTCCTCAGGACAGTACGGTCACGACTATGTATTTTTCTCCTCAGGACAGTACGGTCAGGACTCTGTACTTCTCTCCTCAGGACAGTACGGTCACGACTGTACTTCTCTCCTCAGGACAGTACGGTCACAACTCTGTACTTCTCTCCTCAGGACAGTATGGTCACAACTCTGTACTTGTCTCCTCAGGACAGTACGGTCACGACTGTACTTCTCTCCTCAGGACCGTACGGTCACAACTCTGTACTTCTCTCCTCAGGACAGTACGGCCACGACTGTACTTCTCTCCTCAGGACAGTACGGTCACGACTGTACTTCTCTCCTCAGGACAGTACGGTCACGACTCTGTACTTCTCTCCTCAGGACAGTATGGTCACAACTCTGTACTTCTCTCCTCAGGACAGTACGGTCACGACTCTATTTTTCTCCTCTGGACAGTACGGTCACAACTCTGTACTTCTCTCCTCAGGACAGTACGGTCACGACTCTGTATTTTTCTCCTCAGGACAGTACGGTCAGGACTCTGTACTTCTCTCCTCAGGACAGTACGGTCACGACTCTGTACTTCTCTCCTCAGGACAGTACGGTCACGACTCTGTACTTCTCTCCTCAGGACAGTATGGCCACGACTCTGTACTTATCTCCTCAGGACAGGACGGTCACGACTCTGTACTTCTCTCCTCAGGACAGTACGGTCACAACTCTGTACTTCTCTCCTCAGGACAGTACAGTCACGACTCTGTACTTCTCTCCTCAGGACAGTACGGTCACAACTCTGTACTTCTCTCCTCAGGACAGTACGGTCACGACTCTGTACTTCTCTCCTCAGGACAGTACGGTCACGACTCTGTATTTTTCTCCTCTGGACAGTACGGTCACGACTGTACTTCTCTCCTCAGGACAGTACGGTCACGACTGTACTTCTCTCCTCAGGACAGTACGGTCACGACTGTACTTCTCTCCTCAGGACAGTACGGTCACGACTCTGTACTTCTCTCCTCAGGACAGTACGGCCACGACTCTGTACTTCTCTCCTCAGGACAGTACGGCCACGACTCTGTACTTCTCTCCTCAGGACAGTACAGTCACGACTCTGTACTTCTCTCCTCAGGACAGTACGGTCACAACTCTGTATTTCTCTCCTCAGGACAGTACGGTCACGACTCTGTACTTATCTCCTCAGGACAGGACGGTCACGACTCTGTACTTCTCTCCTCAGGACAGTACGGTCACAACTCTGTACTTCTCTCCTCAGGACAGTATGGTCACAACTCTGTACTTCTCTCCTCAGGACAGTACGGTCACGACTGTACTTCTCTCCTCAGGACAGTACGGTCACAACTCTGTACTTCTCTCCTCAGGACAGTACGGTCACGACTATGTATTTTTCTCCTCAGGACAGTACGGTCAGGACTCTGTACTTCTCTCCTCAGGACAGTACGGTCACGACTGTACTTCTCTCCTCAGGACAGTACGGTCACAACTCTGTACTTCTCTCCTCAGGACAGTATGGTCACAACTCTGTACTTCTCTCCTCAGGACAGTACGGTCACGACTGTACTTCTCTCCTCAGGACAGTACGGTCACAACTCTGTACTTCTCTCCTCAGGACAGTACGGCCACGACTGTACTTCTCTCCTCAGGACAGTACGGTCACGACTGTACTTCTCTCCTCAGGACAGTACGGTCACGACTCTGTACTTCTCTCCTCAGGACAGTATGGTCACAACTCTGTACTTCTCTCCTCAGGACAGTACGGTCACGACTCTATTTTTCTCCTCTGGACAGTACGGTCACAACTCTGTACTTCTCTCCTCAGGACAGTACGGTCACAACTCTGTATTTCTCTCCTCGGGACAGTACGGTCACAACTCTGTACTTCTCTCCTCAGGACAGTACGGTCACGACTCTGTATTTTTCTCCTCAGGACAGTACGGTCAGGACTCTGTACTTCTCTCCTCAGGACAGTACGGTCACGACTCTGTACTTCTCTCCTCAGGTACTTCATGACTCTGTACTTCTCTCCTCAGGACAGTACGGTCACAACTCTGTACTTCTCTCCTCAGGACAGTACTCACAACTCTGTACTTCTCTCCTCTGGACAGCACTCACAACTCTGTACTTCTCTCCTCAGGACAGTACGGTCACAACTCTGTACTTCTCTCCTCAGGACAGTACGGTCACGACTCTGTACTTCTCTCCTCAGGACAGTACGGTCACAACTCTGTACTTCTCTCCTCAGGACAGTACGGTCACAACTCTGTACTTCTCTCCTCAGGACAGTACGGTCATGACTCTGTATTTTTCTCCTCAGGACAGTACGGTCACGACTGTCTCTCTCCTCAGGACAGTACGGTCACAACTCTGTACTTCTCTCCTCAGGACAGTACGGTCATGACTCTGTATTTTTCTCCTCAGGACAGTACGGTCACGACTGTACTTTCTCCTCAGTACGGTCACGACTCTGTATTTTTCTCCTCAGGACAGTACGGTCAGGACTCTGTACTTCTCTCCTCAGGACAGTACGGTCACGACTCTGTACTTCTCTCCTCAGGACAGTACGGTCACAACTCTGTACTTCTCTCCTCAGGACAGTACGGTCACGACTCTGTACTTCTCTCCTCAGGACAGTACAGTCACGACTCTGTACTTCTCTCCTCAGGACAGTACGGTCACAACTCTGTATTTCTCTCCTCAGGACAGTACGGTCACGACTCTGTACTTATCTCCTCAGGACAGGACGGTCACGACTCTGTACTTCTCTCCTCAGGACAGTACGGTCACAACTCTGTACTTCTCTCCTCAGGACAGTATGGTCACAACTCTGTACTTCTCTCCTCAGGACAGTACGGTCACGACTGTACTTCTCTCCTCAGGACAGTACGGTCACAACTCTGTACTTCTCTCCTCAGGACAGTACGGTCACGACTATGTATTTTTCTCCTCAGGACAGTACGGTCAGGACTCTGTACTTCTCTCCTCAGGACAGTACGGTCACGACTGTACTTCTCTCCTCAGGACAGACGGTCACGACTGTACTTCTCTCCTCAGGACAGTACGGTCACAACTCTGTACTTCTCTCCTCAGGACACGGCCACGACTGTACTTCTCTCCTCAGGACAGTACGGTCACGACTGTACTTCTCTCCTCAGGACAGTATGGTCACAACTCTGTACTTCTCTCCTCAGGACAGTACGGTACAGTACGGTCACAACTCTGTACTTCTCTCCTCAGGACAGTACGGTCACAACTCTGTATTTTTCTCCTCGGGACAGTACGGTCAGGACTCTGTACTTCTCTCCTCAGGACAGTACGGTCACGACTCTGTACTTCTCTCCTCAGGACAGTACGGTCATGACTCTGTACTTCTCTCCTCAGGACAGTACGGTCACAACTCTGTACTTCTCTCCTCAGGACAGTACGGTCACAACTCTGTACTTCTCTCCTCTGGACAGCACGGTCACAACTCTGTACTTTCTCTCCTCAGGACAGTACGGTCACAACTCTGTACTTCTCTCCTCAGGACAGTACGGTCACGACTCTGTACTTCTCTCCTCAGGAAAGTAAGGTCACAACTCTGTACTTCTCTCCTCAGGACAGTACGGTCACAACTCTGTACTCCTGTACGGTCATGACTCTGTATTTTTCTCCTCAGGACAGTACGGTCACGACTGTACTTCTCTCCTCAGGACAGTACGGTCACGACTCTGTACTTTTCTCCTCAGGACAGTACGGTCAGGACTCTGTACTTCTCTCCTCAGGACAGTACGGTCACAACTCTGTATTTTCTCCTCAGGACAGTACGGTCACAACTCTGTACTTCTCTCCTCAGGACAGGACGGTCACGACTCTGTACTTCTCTCCTCAGGACAGTACGGTCACAACTCTGTACTTCTCTCCTCAGGACAGTACAGTCACGACTCTGTACTTCTCTCCTCAGGACAGTACGGTCACGACTCTGTACTTCTCTCCTCAGGACAGTACGGTCACAACTCTGTACTTCTCTCCTCAGGACAGTACAGTCACGACTCTGTACTTCTCTCCTCAGGACAGTACGGTCACGACTCTGTACTTCTCTCCTCAGGACAGTATGGTCACAACTCTGTACTTCTCTCCTCAGGACAGTACGGTCACACTGTATTTTCTCTCCTCAGGACAGTACGGTCACGACTGTACTTCTCTCCTCAGGACAGTACGGTCACGACTCTGTATTTTTCTCCTCAGGACAGTACGGTCAGGACTCTGTACTTCTCTCCTCAGGACAGTACGGTCACAACTCTGTATTTTTCTCCTCAGGACAGTACGGTCACGACTCTGTATTTTTCTCCTCAGGACAGTACGGTCAGGACTCTGTACTTCTCTCCTCAGGACAGTACGGTCACAACTCTGTACTTTTCTCCTCAGGACAGTACGGTCACAACTCTGTACTTCTCTCCTCAGGACAGTACGGTCATGACTCTGTACTTCTCTCCTCAGGACAGTATGGCCACAACTCTGTATTTTTCTCCTCAGGACAGTACGGTCACAACTCTGTACTTCTCTCCTCAGGACAGTACGGTCATGACTCTGTACTTCTCTCCTCAGGACAGTACGGTCACAACTCTGTATTTCTCTCCTCAGGACAGTACGATCACAACTCTGTACTTCTCTCCTCAGGACAGTATGGTCACGACTCTGTATTTTTCTCCTCAGGACAGTACGGTCAGGACTCTGTACTTCTCTCCTCAGGACAGTACGGTCACGACTCTGTACTTCTCTCCTCAGGACAGTACGGTCATGACTCTGTACTTCTCTCCTCAGGACAGTACGGTCACAACTCTGTACTTCTCTCCTCAGGACAGTACGGCCACAACTCTGTACTTCTCTCCTCTGGACAGCACGGTCACAACTCTGTACTTCTCTCCTCAGGACAGTACGGTCACAACTCTGTACTTCTCTCCTCAGGACAGTACGGTCACGACTCTGTACTTCTCTCCTCAGGAAAGTAAGGTCACAACTCTGTACTTCTCTCCTCAGGACAGTACGGTCACAACTCTGTACTTCTCTCCTCAGGACAGTACGGTCATGACTCTGTATTTTTCTCCTCAGGACAGTACGGTCACGACTGTACTTCTCTCCTCAGGACAGTACGGTCACAACTCTGTACTTCTCTCCTCAGGACAGTACGGTCATGACTCTGTATTTTTCTCCTCAGGACAGTACGGTCACGACTGTACTTCTCTCCTCAGGACAGTACGGTCACGACTCTGTATTTTTCTCCTCAGGACAGTACGGTCAGGACTCTGTACTTCTCTCCTCAGGACAGTACGGTCACGACTCTGTACTTCTCTCCTCAGGACAGTACGGTCACAACTCTGTACTTCTCTCCTCAGGACAGTACGGTCACGACTCTGTACTTCTCTCCTCAGGACAGTACAGTCACGACTCTGTACTTCTCTCCTCAGGACAGTACGGTCACAACTCTGTATTTCTCTCCTCAGGACAGTACGGTCACGACTCTGTACTTATCTCCTCAGGACAGGACGGTCACGACTCTGTACTTCTCTCCTCAGGACAGTACGGTCACAACTCTGTACTTCTCTCCTCAGGACAGTATGGTCACAACTCTGTACTTCTCTCCTCAGGACAGTACGGTCACGACTGTACTTCTCTCCTCAGGACAGTACGGTCACAACTCTGTACTTCTCTCCTCAGGACAGTACGGTCACGACTATGTATTTTTCTCCTCAGGACAGTACGGTCAGGACTCTGTACTTCTCTCCTCAGGACAGTACGGTCACGACTGTACTTCTCTCCTCAGGACAGTACGGTCACGACTGTACTTCTCTCCTCAGGACAGTACGGTCACAACTCTGTACTTCTCTCCTCAGGACAGTACGGCCACGACTGTACTTCTCTCCTCAGGACAGTACGGTCACGACTGTACTTCTCTCCTCAGGACAGTATGGTCACAACTCTGTACTTCTCTCCTCAGGACAGTACGGTCACGACTCTATTTTTCTCCTCTGGACAGTACGGTCACAACTCTGTACTTCTCTCCTCAGGACAGTACGGTCACAACTCTGTATTTCTCTCCTCGGGACAGTACGGTCAGGACTCTGTACTTCTCTCCTCAGGACAGTACGGTCACGACTCTGTACTTCTCTCCTCAGGACAGTACGGTCATGACTCTGTACTTCTCTCCTCAGGACAGTACGGTCACAACTCTGTACTTCTCTCCTCAGGACAGTACGGCCACAACTCTGTACTTCTCTCCTCTGGACAGCACGGTCACAACTCTGTACTTCTCTCCTCAGGACAGTACGGTCACAACTCTGTACTTCTCTCCTCAGGACAGTACGGTCACGACTCTGTACTTCTCTCCTCAGGAAAGTAAGGTCACAACTCTGTACTTCTCTCCTCAGGACAGTACGGTCACAACTCTGTACTTCTCTCCTCAGGACAGTACGGTCATGACTCTGTATTTTTCTCCTCAGGACAGTACGGTCACGACTGTACTTCTCTCCTCAGGACAGTACGGTCACGACTCTGTATTTTTCTCCTCAGGACAGTACGGTCAGGACTCTGTACTTCTCTCCTCAGGACAGTACGGTCACAACTCTGTATTTTTCTCCTCAGGACAGTACGGTCACAACTCTGTACTTCTCTCCTCAGGACAGGACGGTCACGACGCTGTACTTCTCTCCTCAGGACAGTACGGTCACAACTCTGTACTTCTCTCCTCAGGACAGTACAGTCACGACTCTGTACTTCTCTCCTCAGGACAGTACGGTCACGACTCTGTACTTCTCTCCTCAGGACAGTACGGTCACAACTCTGTACTTCTCTCCTCAGGACAGTACAGTCACGACTCTGTACTTCTCTCCTCAGGACAGTACGGTCACGACTCTGTACTTCTCTCCTCAGGACAGTATGGTCACAACTCTGTACTTCTCTCCTCAGGACAGTACGGTCACGACTGTACTTCTCTCCTCAGGACAGTACGGTCACGACTGTACTTCTCTCCTCAGGACAGTACGGTCACGACTCTGTATTTTTCTCCTCAGGACAGTACGGTCAGGACTCTGTACTTCTCTCCTCAGGACAGTACGGTCACAACTCTGTATTTTTCTCCTCAGGACAGTACGGTCACGACTCTGTATTTTTCTCCTCAGGACAGTACGGTCAGGACTCTGTACTTCTCTCCTTAGGACAGTACGGTCACAACTCTGTATTTTTCTCCTCAGGACAGTACGGTCACAACTCTGTACTTCTCTCCTCAGGACAGTACGGTCATGACTCTGTACTTCTCTCCTCAGGACAGTATGGCCACAACTCTGTATTTTTCTCCTCAGGACAGTACGGTCACAACTCTGTACTTCTCTCCTCAGGACAGTACGGTCATGACTCTGTACTTCTCTCCTCAGGACAGTACGGTCACAACTCTGTATTTCTCTCCTCGGGACAGTACGATCACAACTCTGTACTTCTCTCCTCAGGACAGTATGGTCACGACTCTGTATTTTTCTCCTCAGGACAGTACGGTCAGGACTCTGTACTTCTCTCCTCAGGACAGTACGGTCACGACTCTGTACTTCTCTCCTCAGGACAGTACGGTCATGACTCTGTACTTCTCTCCTCAGGACAGTACGGTCACAACTCTGTACTTCTCTCCTCAGGACAGTACGGCCACAACTCTGTACTTCTCTCCTCTGGACAGCACGGTCACAACTCTGTACTTCTCTCCTCAGGACAGTACGGTCACAACTCTGTACTTCTCTCCTCAGGACAGTACGGTCACGACTCTGTACTTCTCTCCTCAGGAAAGTAAGGTCACAACTCTGTACTTCTCTCCTCAGGACAGTACGGTCACAACTCTGTACTTCTCTCCTCAGGACAGTACGGTCATGACTCTGTATTTTTCTCCTCAGGACAGTACGGTCACAACTCTGTACTTCTCTCCTCAGGACAGTACGGTCACGACTCTATTTTTCTCCTCTGGACAGTACGGTCACGACTGTACTTCTCTCCTCAGGACAGTACGGTCACAACTCTGTACTTCTCTCCTCAGGACAGTACGGTCATGACTCTGTACTTCTCTCCTCAGGACAGTATGGCCACAACTCTGTATTTTTCTCCTCAGGACAGTACGGTCACAACTCTGTACTTCTCTCCTCAGGACAGTACGGTCATGACTCTGTACTTCTCTCCTCAGGACAGTACGGTCACGACTCTGTACTTCTCTCCTCAGGACAGTACGGTCACAACTCTGTACTTCTCTCCTCAGGACAGTACGGCCACGACTCTGTACTTCTCTCCTCAGGACAGTACGGTCACAACTCTGTATTTCTCTCCTCGGGACAGTACGGTCACGACTCTGACCTTCTCTCCTCAGGACAGTACGGTCATAACTCTGTACTTCTCTCCTCAGGACAGTACGGTCACGACTCTGTACTTCTCTCCTCAGGACCGTCTTTTATTCTAGGGCAGTACAGTCCTGACTCCGTCTTTTACTCTTGGGCAGTACAGTCCCGACCCCGTCTTTTACTCTAGGGCAGTACAGTCCCGACCCCGTCTTTTACTCTAGGGCAGTACAGTCCCGACTCCGTCTTTTACTCTTGGGCAGTACAGTCCCGACTCCGTCTTTTACTCTTCGGCAGTACAGTCCCGACTCCGTCTTTTATTCTAGGGCAGTACAGTCCCGACTACGTCTTTTACTCTTGGGCAGTAAAGTCCCGACTCCGTCTTTTACTCTTGGGCAGTAAAGTCCCGACTCCGTCTTTTACTCTAGGGCAGTACAGTTCCGACTCCGTCTTTTACTCTTGGGCAGTACAGTCCCGACTCTGTCTTTTACTCTAGGGCAGTACAGTCCCGACTCCGTCTTTTACTCTAGGGCAGTACAGTCCCGACTCCGTCTTTTACTCTAGGGCAGTACAGTCCCGACTCCGTCTTTTACTCTTGGGCAGTACAGTCCCGACTCCGTCTTTTATTCTAGGGCAGTACAGTCCCGACTCCGTCTTTTACTCTAGGGCAGTACAGTCCCGACTCCGTCTTTTACTCTTGGGCAGTACAGTCCTGACTCCGTCTTTTATTCTAGGGCAGTACAGTCCCGACCCCGTCTTTTACTCTAGGGCAGTACAGTCCCGACTCCGTCTTTTACTCTTGGGCAGTACAGTCCCGACTCCGTCTTTTACTCTTGGGCAGTACAGTCCCGACTCCGTCTTTTGTTCTAGGGCAGTACAGTCCCGACTACGTCTTTTACTCTTGGGCAGTAAAGTCCCGACTCCGTCTTTTACTCTTGGGCAGTAAAGTCCCGACTCCGTCTTTTACTCTAGGGCAGTACAGTTCCGACTCCGTCTTTTACTCTTGGGCAGTACAGTCCCGACTCCGTCTTTTATTCTAGGGCAGTACAGTCCCGACTCCGTCTTTTACTCTAGGGCAGTACAGTCCCGACTCCGTCTTTTACTCTTGGGCAGTACAGTCCCGACTCCGTCTTTTACTCTTGGACAGTACAGTCCCGACTCCGTCTTTTATTCTAGGGCAGTACAGTCCCGACTACGTCTTTTACTCTTGGGCAGCAAAGTCCCGACTCCGTCTTTTACTCTTGGGCAGTAAAGTCCCGACTCCGTCTTTTACTCTAGGGCAGTACAGTCCCGACTCCGTCTTTTACTCTTGGGCAGTACAGTCCCGACTCCGTCTTTTATTCTAGGGCAGTACAGTCCCGACTCCGTCTTTTACTCTAGGGCAGTACAGTCCCGACTCCGTCTTTTACTCTAGGGCAGTACAGTCCCGACTCCGTCTTTTACTCTTGGGCAGTACAGTCCCGACTCCGTCTTTTACTCTAGGGCAGTACAGTCCCGACTCCGTCTTTTATTCTAGGGCAGTACAGTCCCGACTCCGTCTTTTACTCTAGGGCAGTACAGTCCCGACTCCGTCTTTTACTCTTGGGCAGTACAGTCCCGTCTCCGTCTTTTACTCTTGGGCAGTACAGTCCCGACTCCGTCTTTTATTCTAGGGCAGTACAGTCCCGACTCTGTCTTTTACTCTAGGGCAGTACAGTCCCGACTCCGTCTTTTACTCTAGGGCAGTACAGTCCCGACTCCGTCTTTTACTCTAGGGCAGTACAGTCCCGACTCCGTCTTTTACTCTTGGGCAGTACAGTCCCGACTCCGTCTTTTATTCTAGGGCAGTACAGTCCCGACTCCGTCTTTTATTCTAGGGCAGTACAGTCCCGACTCCGTCTTTTACTCTTGGGCAGTACAGTCCCGACTCCGTCTTTTATTCTAGGGCAGTACAGTCCCGACTCCGTCTTTTACTCTAGGGCAGTACAGTCCCGACTCCGTCTTTTACTCTTGGGCAGTACAGTCCCGACTCCGTCTTTTACTCTTGGGCAGTACAGTCCCTACTCCGTCTTTTATTCTAGGGCAGTACAGACCCGACTACGTCTTTTATTCTAGGGCAGTACAGTCCCGACTCCGTCTTTTACTCTAGGGCAGTACAGTCCCGACTCCGTCTTTTACTCTTGGGCAGTACAGTCCCGACTCCGTCTTTTACTCTTGGGCAGTACAGTCCCTACTCCGTCTTTTATTCTAGGGCAGTACAGACCCGACTACGTCTTTATTATGACAATCAGGAACTCATAATCTCGACTTTGTTTTTTATTAATTGTTTCCAAGAGATGTTAGTCTCACCCTGTTCAATTTTGTCTTTGTTCGAGAACCTGTATCCATCCGCCGGCCCCCTCTGAAGGACCCTGGACAGGTCCCTTTCTGCTCCCTTAGTGAAGTGCGGGTTGCCTTGAGTGATTCCCGTGCACGGTTGATCCTTGTCCTCAGGAGCGGTCGGCAGACAGACATAAGGATCCCATCCTCGTTGCCATGTCTGTTGTAGAAAAATAATTTATTAAGTGAGAGAGAATTTTTTATTTCTTCAAACTGAAGCTGGTCAACGACCACCCGTCGGTGATAGTTGAGAGCCGAACCTTACAGAGGAATCATGGGTCTTATATAGCTGACACTAACCATGCTTAATCATGGCTGGTTCCACCCCTCCCTGGTAGCACAGGGCATCACAAGCTATCTTGGGTTCATCTTGTGAGTTATGTGCACCGGGTGTCGTTTCTCAGACGCAAAGATGATTAGAAACAAACAGGGGTTTGTTCTACTCCTCCACGCTCTTTCCATCTTGGGTCACAAACACCAACTCATTCTATGGAATGCAGGCTGTAGGTTATCACCAAACCATCAAAAATCAATTGCTTAGCGCCAAGCCCCAGAGGCCCGACTCAGTCACACTCACACAGATCAGTACTCATAAAAGCTATTCGATGCATAAACAGTATTAAAACATCATCTTGACATTTGTCTACCATGAGAGAGAGACAGAGTGAATGAAACGAACAGAGAGAGAGAGAGAGAGAGAATGAAACGAACAGAAAGAGAGAAGAAAAGAGAGAGCGAGAGTGAATGAAACAAACAGTGCAAATTAAATGAAGAGAGTAAATGAAATGAACAGGAAGAGAGAGAAGAGAGACTGAATGAAACAAAGAAAGAGAGAGTGAATAAAATGAACATAAAGAGGGAGAAGGAGAGAGAGACGGAGAATGAATGAAACGAACAGAAAGAGAGAAGAGGAGAGAGAGAGTGAATTAAACAAACAGGAAGAGAGGAAGAGAGAGAGAGTGAATTAAACAAACAGGAAGAGAGAAAAGGAGAGAGAGAGTGAATTAAACAAACAGGAAGAGAGAAAAGGAGAGAGAGAGTGAATTAAACAAACAGGAAGAGAGGAAGAGAGAGAGAGTGAATTAAACAAACAGGAAGAGAGGAAGAGAGAGATAGTGAATTAAACAAACAGGAAGAGAGGAAGAGAGAGAGAGTGAATTAAACAAACAGGAAGAGAGGAAGAGAGAGAGAGTGAATTAAACAAACAGGAAGAGAGGAAGAGAGAGAGAGTGAATTAAACAAACAGGAAGAGAGGAAGAGAGAGAGAGTGAATTAAACAAACAGGAAGAGAGGAAGAGAGAGAGAGTGAAATAAACAAACAGGAAGAGAGAGAGAGTGAATTAAACAAACAGGAAGAGAGGAAGAGAGAGAGAGTGAAATAAACAAACAGGAAGAGAGGAAGAGAGAGAGAGTGAATTAAACAAACAGGAAGAGAGGAAGAGAGTGAGAGCGTGAATTTAACGAACAGAAAGAGAGGAAGAAAGAGAGTGAATGAAAAACAGAATAGAGGAAGAGAGAGAGTGAATGAAAAACAGAATAGAGGAAGATAGAGAGAAAAGAGAGTGAATGAAATTAACAGAAAGAGATGAGAGAAAAAGAGAGTGCATGAAAAACTGAAAAAGAGAGAGAAAGAGAGACGGAGAGTGAATGAAACTAATAGAAATAGAGAGGGAGAGAGAATGAAACGAACAGAGTGAGAGAGAAGGAAACGAACAGAGCGAGAGAGAATGAAACGAACAGAGACAGAGAATGAAACGTACAGAGAGAGAGAGAAGGAAACGAACAGGGAGAGAGAAGGAAACGAACAGAGAGAGAAGGAAACGAACAGAGAGAGAGAAGGAAACGGACAGAGAGAGAGAATGAAACGAACAGAGAGAGAAGGAAACGACCAGGGAGAGAGAAGGAAACGACCAGGGAGAGAGAAGGAAACGAACAGGGAGAGACAAGGAAACGAACAGGGAGAGAGAAGGAAACGAACAAAGAGAGAGAAGGAAATGAACAGGGAGAGAGAAGGAAACGAACAGAGAGAGAGAAGGAAACGAACAGAGAGAGAGAAGGAAACGAACAGGGAGAGAGAAGGAAACGAACAGGGAGAGAGAAGGAAACGAACAGAGAGAGAGAAGGAAACGAACAGGGAGAGAGAAGGAAACGAACAGGGAGAGAGAAGGAAACGAACAGGGAGAGAGAAGGAAACGAACAGGGAGAGAGAAGGAAACGAACAGGGAGAGAGAAGGAAACGAACAGAGAGAGAGAAGGAAACGAACAGAGAGAGAGAAGGAAACGAACAGGGAGAGAGAAGGAAACGAACAGGGAGAGAGAAGGAAACGAACAGAGAGAGAGAAGGAAACGAACAGAGAGAGAGAAGGAAACGAACAGGGAGAGAGAAGGAAACGAACAGAGAGAGAGAAGGAAACGAACAGGGAGAGAGAAGGAAACGAACAGAGAGAGAGAAGGAAACGAACAGAGAGAGAAGGAAACGAACAGGGAGAGGGAAGGAAACGAACAGAGAGAGATAAGGAAACGAACAGAGAGAGAGAAGGAAACGAACAGGGAGAGAGAAGGAAACGAACAGGGAGAGAGAAGGAAACGAACAGGGAGAGAGAAGGAAACGAACAGAGAGAGAGAATGAAACGAACAGAGAGAGAGAAGGAAACGAACAGGGAGAGAGAAGGAAACGAACAGGGAGAGAGAAGGAAACGAACAGGGAGAGAGAAGGAAACGAACAGAGAGAGAGAAGGAAACGAACAGAGAGAGAGAAGGAAACGAACAGAGAGAGAGAAGGAAACGAACAGGGAGAGAGAAGGAAACGAACAGAGAGAGAGAAGGAAACGAACAGAGAGAGAGAAGGAAACGAACAGGGAGAGGGAAGGAAACGAACAGAGAGAGATAAGGAAACGAACAGAGAGAGAGAAGGAAACGAACAGGGAGAGAGAAGGAAACGAACAGGGAGAGAGAAGGAAACGAACAGGGAGAGAGAAGGAAACGAACAGAGAGAGAGAAGGAAACGAACAGGGAGAGGGAAGGAAACGAACAGAGAGAGATAAGGAAACGAACAGAGAGAGAGAAGGAAACGAACAGGGAGAGAGAAGGAAACGAACAGGGAGAGAGAAGGAAACGAACAGAGAGAGAGAAGGAAACGAACAGAGAGAGAGAAGGAAACGAACAGAGAGAGAAGGAAACGAACAGAGAGAGAAGGAAACGAACAGAGAGAGAGAAGGAAACGAACAGAGAGAGAGAAGGAAACGAACAGAGAGAGAAGGAAACGAACAGAAAGAGAGAATGAAACGAACAGAGAGAGAGAATGAAACGAACAGAGAGAGAGAAGGAAACAAACAGGGAGAGAGAAGGAAATGAACAGAGAGAGAGAAGGAAATGAACAGAGCGAGAGAATGAAATGAACAGAGAGAGAGAGAGAGAATGAAACTGCCCACGGAACCCGCTAGCGGGCTGAAATTCCACAACATACTGTGATCGCTACATAAATAGTCATATTAAACATTCAATAAAGTACAAGTGTCTCACATGTATCGAAAGCCTAGAATCTTGCTAATCCAACTGCGTTGTCAGATTTAAAAAGGATTTACTGCGAAAGAATACGATGCGATTATCTGAGCATAGAGCCCCATAAAAAACAACAATTTTAACCAGCACAGGCGTAACATAATCACAAACTGCATTAAAATAAATCGTTTACCTTTGACGATCTTCCTCTGTTTGCAATTCCAATGCTCATTGTTTCACAATGAATGATCTTTTATTTGATCAAATCCATTTTTATAGCCTAACACGAAACATTTTGTGAACCCGCTTGTGTCGTGAATTCCAGTCTCATTCCATTTTCGACGACACATTCCAGGTAAATAACCCACACAGAACGTGACTTTTCCAGTCATGTTTGGTTTCACTGCAATCAACTGGTTTGTTTGTAACACAATCAAATGTGATAGGCCATTTCGCGGTACGTATTGAATGAAAGAAACCGATTTGAAGACAAGTCATGACATCATTGTGCACCAATGATTTGCCCGCTGTTTCGTTGATTGACTGTCTTTTAACACAATGACCACTGATCGTCTTGAAATCTAGCTGGGTAGATAGCAGATGAGCTGAGCTAAACGGCAATACGCCATGTTTATGTGTTGCAAGACCAACCCATGTAGTAAGCTCCAGCGTAAAGAGAGTCATGGCTATTGAATTTTCATAACGGAAGAAGCTACGCATATTACGCACTGCATTGTTTGATAAACGCACAGATTCAGCTGTTTATATATCAATCATTATGGCGACTAAGTCAGGGAAAGCTAAATCTAAGTCTAGATATACAGATGTACACACAATTTTAGAATAAATTGATTGGGAAAGTGAGACAGAGATTGATGTAGAACGATTCATTTAGCGATTGTGGAGGAATATTTTTTGAACGGGAGAGGACATCGTTTTGGACTGGTAAGTTCTTATCATGCTAATGCCCTTGTTTGAAGTTAATAATATAACATATTATATAACATATTATTTGTGATTTTTTATTTATTTTAGAAGCAATATATAAACATGTAATGTCATGAAATGTGAGATGCGTGTGTCTGCCACCCCACCCCAACCCACATGAAATAGCCTATTTGAGGCTGTTGAGTGGAGGGCAGGACCACAACAATGGCCAAAGTGAAATGGAGACAGTAGATACAGCTGGTCTGTTGTAATATAATAAAGACAGTAGATCTAGCTGGTCTGTCATAATATAATAGAGACAGTAGATCTAGCTGAAATGGCATAATAATATATTCAACCTTATGTTCCCTGTACTCCATATATTTATTTTTTAAAAGTTTATTTCACCTTTATTTAACCAGGTAGGCTAGTTGAGAACAAGTTCTCATTTGCAACTGCGACCTGGCCAAGATAAAGCATAGCAGTGTGAACAGACAACACAGAGTTACACATGGAGTAAACAATTAACAAGTCAATAACACAGTAGAAAAAAAGGGGGAGTCTATATACAATGTGTGCAAAAGGTATGAGGAGGTAGGCGAATAATTACAATTTTGCAGATTAACACTGGAGTGATAAATGATCAGATGGTCATGTACAGGTAGAGATATTGGTGTGCAAAAGAGCAGAAAAGTAAATAAATAAAACAGTATGGAGATGAGGTAGGTGAAAATGGGTGGGCTATTTACCAATAGACTATGAACAGCTGCAGCGATCGGTTAGCTGCTCAGATAGCTGATGTTTGAAGTTGGTGAGGGAGATAAAAGTCTCCAACTTCAGCGATTTTTGCAATTCGTTCCAGTCACAGGCAGCAGAGTACTGGAACGAAAGGCGGCCAAATGAGGTGTTGGCTTTAGGGATGATCAATGAGATACACCTGCTGGAGCGCGTGCTACGGATGGGTGTTGCCATCGTGACCAGTGAACTGAGATAAGGCGGAGCTTTACCTAGCATGGACTTGTAGATGACCTGGAGCCAGTGGGTCTGGCGACGAATATGTAGCGAGGGCCAGCCGACTAGAGCATACAAGTCGCAGTGGTGGGTGGTATAAGGTGCTTTAGTGACAAAACGGATGGCACTGTGATAGACTACATCCAGTTTGTTGCGGAATAGAAAGCCGACTCTTGATTTGATTTTCGATTGGAGATGCTTGATATGAGTCTGGAAGGAGAGTTTGCAGTCTAGCCAGACACCTAGGTACTTATAGATGTCCACATATTCAAGGTCGGAACCATCCAGGGTGGTGATGCTAGTCGGGCATGCGGGTGCAGGCAGCGATCGGTTGAAAAGCATGCATTTGGTTTTACTAGCGTTTAAGAGCAGTTGGAGGCCACGGAAGGAGTGTTGTATGGCATTGAAGCTCGTTTGGAGGTTAGATAGCACAGTGTCCAGTGACGGGCCGAAAGTATATAGAATGGTGTCGTCTGCGTAGAGGTGGATCAGGGAATCGCCCGCAGCAAGAGCAACATCATTGATATGTACAGAGAAAAGAGTTGGCCCGAGAATTGAACCCTGTGGCACCCCCGTAGAGACTGCCAGAGGACCGGACAGCATGCCCTCCGATTTGACACACTGAACTCTGTCTGCAAAGTAATTGGTGAACCAGGCAAGGCAGTCATCCAAAAAACCGAGGCTACTGAGTCTGCCGATAAGAATATGGTGATTGACAGAGTCGAAAGCCTTGGCAAGGTCGATGAAGACGGCTGCACAGTACTGTCTTTTATCGATGGCGGTTATGATATCATTTAGTACCTTGAGTGTGGCTGAGGTGCACCCGTGACCGGCTCGGAAACCAGATTGCACAGCGGAGAAGGTACGGTGGGATTCGAGATGGTCAGTGACCTGTTTGTTGACTTGGCTTTCGAAGACCTTAGATAGGCAGGGCAGGATGGATATAGGTCTGTAACAGTTTGGGTCCAGGGTGTCTCCCCCTTTGAAGTGGGGGATGACTGCGGCAGCTTTCCAATCCTTGGGGATCTCAGACGATATGAAAGAGAGGTTGAACAGGCTGGTAATAGGGGTTGCGACAATGGCGGCGGATAGTTTCAGAAATAGAGGGTCCAGATTGTCAAGCCCAGCTGATTTGTACGGGTCCAGGTTTTGCAGCTCTTTCAGAACATCTGCTATCTGGATTTGGGTAAAGGAGAACCTGGAGAGGCTTGGGCGAGGAGCTGTGGGGGGCGGAGCTGTTGGCCGAGGTTGGAGTAGCCAGGCGGAAGGCATGGCCAGCCGTTGAGAAATGCTTATTGAAGTTTTCGATAATCATGGATTTATCGGTGGTGACCGTGTTACCTAGCCTCAGTGCAGTGGGCAGCTGGGAGGAGGTGCTCTTGTTCTCCATGGACTTCACAGTGTCCCAGAACTTTTTGGAGTTGGAGCTACAGGATGCAAACTTCTGCCTGAAGAAGCTGGCCTTAGCTTTCCTGACTGACTGCGTGTATTGGTTCCTGACTTCCCTGAACAGTTGCATATCACGGGGACTATTCGATGCTATTGCAGTCCGCCACAGGATGTTTTTGTGCTGGTCGAGGGCAGTCAGGTCTGGAGTGAACCAAGGGCTGTATCTGTTCTTAGTTCTGCATTTTTTGAACGGAGCATGCTTATCTAAAATGGTGAGGAAGTTACTTTTAAAGAATGACCAGGCATCCTCAACTGACGGGATGAGGTCAATGTCCTTCCAGGATACCCGGGCCAGGTCGATTAGAAAGGCCTGCTCACAGAAGTGTATTAGGGAGCGTTTGACAGTAATGAGGGGTGGTCGTTTGACTGCGGCTCCGTAGCGGATACAGGCAATGAGGCAGTGATCGCTGAGATCCTGGTTGAAGACAGCAGAGGTGTATTTGGAGGGCCAGTTGGTCAGGATGACGTCTATGAGGGTGCCCTTGTTTACAGAGTTAGGGTTGTACCTGGTGGGTTCCTTGATGATTTGTGTGAGATTGAGGGCATCTAGCTTAGATTGTAGGACTGCTGGGGTGTTAAGCATATCCCAGTTTAGGTCACCTAACAGAACAAACTCTGAAGCTAGATGGGGGGCGATCAATTCACAGATGGTGGAGCTGAGGGGGGTCGGTAGAAGGCGGCAACAGTGAGAGACTTATTTCTGGAGAGAGTAATTTTCAAAATTAGTAGTTCGAACTGTTTGGGTATGGACCTGGAAAGTATGACATTACTTTGCAGGCTATCTCTGCAGTAGACTGCAACTCCTCTATCTTGACGGAAGATGTTATAGTTGGGTATGGAAATCTCTGAATTTTTGGTGGCCTTCCTGATTCAGACACAGCAAGGACATCAGGGTTAGCAGAGTGTGCTAAAGCAGTGAGTAAAACAAACTTAGGGAGGAGGCTTCTGATGTTGACATGCATGAAATCAAGGCTTTTTCGATCACAGAAGTCAACAAATGAGGGTGCCTGGGGACATGCAGGGCCTGGGTTTACCTCCACATCACCCGCGGAACAGAGAAGGAGTAGTATGAGGGTGCGGCTAAAGGCTATCAAAACTGGTCGCCTAGAGCGTTGGGGACAGAGAATAAGAGGAGCAGGTTTCTGGGCATGGTAGAATATATTCAGGGCATAATGCGCAGACAGGGGTATGGTGGGGTGCGGGTACAGCGGAGGGAAGCCCAGGCCCCGGGTGATGATGAGAGAGGTTGTATCTCTGGACATGCTGGTTGTAATGGGTGAGGTCACCGCATGTGTGGGAGGTGGGACAAAGGAGTTATCAGGGGTATGAAGAGTGGAACTAGGGGGTCCATTGTGAACTAAAACAATGATAACTAACCTGAACAGCAACTTCCGGGTTGGAGCGAGCGGTCGCATCTGCACTCGGTCCGCAGGTAGTATTACATTTCATTACATTTCATTATAGTATAACGGTTTGATTTGTCTAATCTTAGCAATTTTTCTTCTTAGCTAGCTACATAGCCGTCTTTGTATCATAGATAATTGCGTAATTATCGTATTTCGTCGTCCTAACGCAGTCTACACCGCCCTGCAGCTAGCTAGCTAGCTAACGTCTACCGTTAGCTAGTCCACCGTCTACCGATTAGCAGCACAACTTACACTCAACTGAACGACTTGATTAGTGTAGTGTTAGCTAGCTACATAGTTGTCTTTGCTGTCTTCGTATCCAAGATAATTGTGTAGTTTAGAGTGTGTAGTTTTAGAGTGATTATCTTAATTTACCGAGGTTAGCTAGCCAGCTATTCGTCGTCCTTAACGTAACAGAACTTCCGCACTCAACAATCCGGTCGCATTTCGCTTCGCTCCACAGGTAGTATCACATTTTCATTTCATTACAGTACAACGGCTTGATTTGTTTGATCGTAGCTAGCTACATAGCTAGCTACATAGCCGTCTTTGTATCAAAGATAATTGTGTAGTCTTGAGCGATTTCCTAGGTTAGCTAGCCAGCTATTGTCGTTCTTTTAACGCAACGTAACGTAAATCAACACTGCTAGCTAGCCAGCTAGCCCCGAATAGCAGCACAGTAGCACAGTAGAAACCATTACACTCAACGGAACGACTTGATTAGTGTAGTGTCAACAACGCAGACACTGCCAGCTAGCCTACATAGTCAACAACGCAGCCTCTGCCAGCTAGCCTACTTCAGCAGTACTGTATCATTTTAATCATTTTAGTCAATAAGATTCTTGCTACGTAAGCTTAACTTTCTGAACACTCGAGACGTGTAGTCCACTTGTCATTCCAATCTCCTTTGCATTAGCGTAGCCTCTTGTGTAGCCTGTCAACTATGTGTCTGTCTATCCCTGTTCTCTCCTCTCTGCACAGACCATACAAACGCTCCACACCGCGTGGCCGCGGCCACCCTAATCTGGTGGTCCCAGCGCGCACGACCCACGTGGAGTTCAACACTGCTAGCTAGCCAGCTAGCCCCGAATAGCAGCACAGTAGCACAGTAGAAACCATTACACTCAACGGAACGACTTGATTAGTGTAGTGTCAACAACGCAGACACTGCCAGCTAGCCTACATAGTCAACAACGCAGCCTCTGCCAGCTAGCCTACTTCAGCAGTACTGTATCATTTTAATCATTTTAGTCAATAAGATTCTTGCTACGTAAGCTTAACTTTCTGAACACTCGAGACGTGTAGTCCACTTGTCATTCCAATCTCCTTTGCATTAGCGTAGCCTCTTGTGTAGCCTGTCAACTATGTGTCTGTCTATCCCTGTTCTCTCCTCTCTGCACAGACCATACAAACGCTCCACACCGCGTGGCCGCAGCCACCTAATCTGGTGGTCCCAGCGCGCACGACCCACGTGGAGTTCCAGGTCTCCGGTAGCCTCTGGAACTGCCGATCTGCGGCCAACAAGGCAGAGTTCATCTCAGCCTATGCCTCCCTCCAGTCCCTCGACTTCTTGGCACTGACGGAAACATGGATCAACACAGACAACACTGCTACTCCTACTGCTCTCTCTTCGTCTGCCCACGTGTTCTCGCACACCCCGAGAGCTTCTGGTCAGCGGGGTGGTGGCACCGGGATCCTCATCTCTCCCAAGTGGTCATTCTCTCTTTCTCCCCTTACCCATCTGTCTATCGCCTCCTTTGAATTCCATGCTGTCACAGTTACCAGCCCTTTCAAGCTTAACATCCTTATCATTTATCGCCCTCCAGGTTCCCTCGGAGAGTTCATCAATGAGCTTGATGCCTTGATAAGCTCCTTTCCTGAGGACGGCTCACCTCTCACAGTTCTGGGCGACTTTAACCTCCCCACGTCTACCTTTGACTCATTCCTCTCTGCCTCCTTCTTTCCACTCCTCTCCTCTTTTGACCTCACCCTCTCACCTTCCCCCCTACTCACAAGGCAGGAAATACGCTCAACCTCATCTTTACTAGATGCTGTTCTTCCACTAACCTCATTGCAACTCCCCTCCAAGTCTCCGACCACTACCTTGTATCCTTCTCCCTCTCGCTCTCATCCAACACTTCCCACACTGCCCCTACTCGGATGGTATCGCGCCGTCCCAACCTTCGCTCTCTCTCCCCGCTACTCTCTCCTCTTCCATCCTATCATCTCTTCCCTCTGCTCAAACCTTCTCCAACCTATCTCCTGATTCTGCCTCCTCAACCCTCCTCTCCTCCCTTTCTGCATCCTTTGACTCTCTATGTCCCCTATCCTCCAGGCCGGCTCGGTCCTCCCCTCCCGCTCCGTGGCTCAACGACTCATTGCGAGCTCACAGAACAGGGCTCCGGGCAGCCGAGCGGAAATGGAGGAAAACTCGCCTCCCTGCGGACCTGACATCCTTTCACTCCCTCCTCTCTACATTTTCCTCTTCTCTCTCTGCTGCTAAAGCCACTTTCTACCACTCTAAATTCCAAGCATCTGCCTCTAACCCTAGGAAGCTCTTTGCAACCTTCTCCTCCCTCCTGAATCCTCCTCCCCCCCCCCTCCTCCCTCTCATTTACATTTACATTTAAGTCATTTAGCAGACGCTCTTATCCAGAGCGACTTACAAATTGGTGCGTTCACCTTAAGACATCCAGTGGAACAGCCACTTTACAATAGTGCATCTAAATCTTTTAAGGGGGGGGGGTGAGAAGGATTACTTTATCCTATCCTAGGTATTCCTGAAAGAGGTGGGGTTTCAGGTGTCTCCGGAAGGTGGTGATTGACTCCGCTGTCCTGGCGTCGTGAGGGAGTTTGTTCCACCATTGGGGGGCCAGAGCAGCGAACAGTTTTGACTGGGCTGCGCGGGAACTGTACTTCCTCAGTGGTAGGGAGGCGAGCAGGCCAGAGGTGGATGAACGCAGTGCCCTTGTTTGGGTGTAGGGCCTGATCAGAGCCTGGAGGTACTGAGGTGCATTTCACAGATGACTGCAGATGACTTCGTCAACCATTTTGAAAAGAAGGTCGACGACATCCGATCCTCGTTTGCTAAGTCAAACGACACCGCTGGTTCTGCTCACACTGCCCTACCCTGTGCTCTGACCTCTTTCTCCCCCCTCTCTCCAGATGAAATCTCGCGTCTTGTGACGGCCGGCCGCCCAACAACCTGCCCGCTTGACCCTATCCCCTCCTCTCTTCTCCAGACCATTTCCGGAGACCTTCTCCCTTACCTCACCTCGCTCATCAACTCATCCCTGACCGCTGGCTACGTCCCTTCCGTCTTCAAGAGAGCGAGAGTTGCACCCCTTCTGAAAAAACCTACACTCGATCCCTCCAATGTCAACAACTACAGACCAGTATCCCTTCTTTCTTTTCTCTCCAAAACTCTTGAACGTGCCGTCCTTGGCCAGCTCTCCCGCCATCTCTCTCAGAATGACCTTCTTGATCCAAATCAGTCAGGTTTCAAGACTAGTCATTCAACTGAGACTGCTCTTCTCTGTATCACGGAGGCGCTCCGCACTGCTAAAGCTAACTCTCTCTCCTCTGCTCTCATCCTTCTAGACCTATCGGCTGCCTTCGATACTGTGAACCATCAGATCCTCCTCTCCACCCTCTCCGAGTTGGGCATCTCCGGCGCGGCCCACGCTTGGATTGCGTCCTACCTGACAGGTCGCTCCTACCAGGTGGCGTGGCGAGAATCCGTCTCCACACCACGTGCTCTCACCACTGGTGTCCCCCAGGGCTCTGTTCTAGGCCCTCTCCTATTCTCGCTATACACCAAGTCACTTGGCTCTGTCATAACCTCACATGGTCTCTCCTATCATTGCTATGCAGACGACACACAATTAATCTTCTCCTTTCCCCCTTCTGATGATCAGGTGGCGAATCGCATCTCTGCATGTCTGGCAGACATATCAGTGTGGATGACGGATCACCACCTCAAGCTGAACCTCGGCAAGACGGAGCTGCTCTTCCTCCCGGGAAGGACTGCCCGTTCCATGATCTCGCCATCACGGTTGACAACTCCATTGTGTCCTCCTCCCAGAGCGCTAATAACCTTGGCGTGATCCTGGACAACACCCTGTCGTTCTCAACTAACATCAAGGCGGTGGCCCGTTCTTGTAGGTTCATGCTCTACAACATCCGCAGAGTACGACCCTGCCTCACACAGGAAGCAGCGCAGGTCCTAATCCAGGCACTTGTCATCTCCCGTCTGGATTACTGCAACTCGCTGTTGGCTGGGCTCCCTGCCTGTGCCATTAAACCCCTACAACTCATCCAGAACGCCGCAGCCCGTCTGGTGTTCAACCTTCCCAAGTTCTCTCACGTCACCCCGCTCCTCCGCTCTCTCCACTGGCTTCCAGTTGAAGCTCGCATCCGCTACAAGACCATGGTGCTTGCCTACGGAGCTGTGAGGGGAACGGCACCTCAGTACCTCCAGGCTCTGATCAGGCCCTACACCCAAACAAGGGCACTGCGTTCATCCACCTCTGGCCTGCTCGCCTCCCTACCACTGAGGAAGTACAGTTCCCGCTCAGCCCAGTCAAAACTGTTCGCTGCTCTGGCCCCCCAATGGTGGAACAAACTCCCTCACGACGCCAGGACAGCGGAGTCAATCACCACCTTCCGGAGACACCTGAAACCCCACCTCTTTAAGGAATACCTAGGATAGGATAAAGTAATCCCTCTCACCCCCCTTAAAAGATTTAGATGCACTACTGTTCCACTGGATGTCATACGGTGAATGCACCAATTTGTAAGTCGCTCTGGATAAGAGCGTCTGCTAAATGACTTAAATGTAAATGTAAATGAACAACAGTATACAAGGCATATTGATATTTGAGAGAGACATACAGCGAGGCATACAGTAATCACAGGTGTTGAATTGGGAAAGCTAGCTAAAACAGTAGGTGAGACAACAACAGCTAATCAGCTAGCACAACAACAGCAGGTAAAATGGCGTTGACTAGGCAACGGGGCCAACAGATAAAACAAACAAGCAGAATGGAGTACCGTGATTAATGGACAGTCCAGCGTGCATCAGCTATGTGGCCAAGAGATCAGTGTCCAGGGGGCAGCGGTGGATGGGGCAGGGAAGCTGGACTGGCGAGTGTTATCCAGGTTAAAAAAAACTAACAATGACTAAATAGCTTGTAGCTTGTTAGCTGGTTAGCTTCTGGAGGTTCTTGAGTGTGTTCTAAAATAATTAATAGCGATTCCGTATCACATTGGGTGAGGCAGGTTTCCGGAAGGTA